>NC_031769.1:112357946-112496452 GCF_001522545.3 Parus major
TTTTTTTTTTTTGCAATGAGATCGTAGAGCCTGCCAAGCTAAAGAGGCAAACATGGAGTAAAGTGTATTGCTTTACTATTTCATGTAAATAGTATGTAAAGAGTATAATATTTCATGATTCTCTGAATGTTTTCTGTGAGGACAGTATAAATGAATGAAGACAAACAGAAAAGGAAACCATGCCAAAGATGGGCCAGTGCCCAAGAATTACTGTGGTTCATTTCCTGTCTGTGTCACTTTTATACTTCTTTACCATCTTTATAGGCTGTGACACACTCTCCAGCTGCAGTACCTAGGTATCTTTTGTATTATTGCCAGATCTGTGTCATCTTACAATGAACTGTTTCTGTCAAATTCCACAGGGTCCACAATTTCAGTCCTTATTAGGACCACAAATCTGAAAAACGGAAAGATTTTTGTACTAGGCTGCTAGGATTGTGGGAATTCAAACAACACAGAAACTATACTGTGATACTCTCAGCTTTGGATTTTGCCATATAGTTGGCATAATTTATTCTTCCTTCTTTGACTATGTTAGAGCAAAGACAAGGCGTGCTGTGAGCTCCGTGTTCACCTTCAACCAGACAGCTGTGCCATCCTCGAGTCAGCCAGCTACCCAGGCCACACCGTGGCTTTCAATCGCCAAGGCAAAGTAGCCGATGAAAGATCAGGATACGCTGGGCTTTCCAAAGACTTTGTTGTGCACGTCAAGGTAAGGCGGGCAGAGGGAAATTAGGAAGACTCCCAGTTATACAAGTTGCAGTTAGAAAGCGGATTATTTCTAGCCGGGTTTCAGAGGTTTGCGAGCTAAAAGGGGGATCCTGTTCCACGAGGTGGAGCTCCACAACAGTTTAACATGTAGGCGGCACCTGGGAAGGCTCCCCTCGCTGCTGGCCCCGGGGAGCGCTGCCCACACCGCAGCTCCTACCTGCAAACAGGCTGGGCTGGAACACGGGCAAGATGAGACACTAAACTTCCTAGCAGACCTTCGAAAAGTAGCCCACGAGAGCTGCTGTTGAAAAGAGACAAGTTCCTTAATTTGCCACTCTCCTTGTGCTCTGGATGTTGTGCCGTGCTGCTGAGCAAGGAAAAGCAGGGATGCTGCAGATTAGGGAAGGATTTTCACCGCTCTGGTTAGTGCCTGCACAGAAAGCAGCAAATATCCAAAGACTGGAGGTATACTTCAATTACTTGAGCCTGACTCTTTTATCTTTCACACAAGGACGTTCATGAATCAGTGCTTAAAACAAAACAGTAGAAGCAGCATCAGTATCAAAATTTAATACGGAGAAAAGGAGTGCTGTTCACAGAGGACTTTTTGTTTCTGATCTAAAGGGTGTGTTTCACCATGGTGCCATCATTCTGCTCAACACAAGTCTCTGCCAGGCTCTGTCCCTTAGACCTGATGGGAGCTGCAGTGGAGCAGGTCAGCAGCAGCAGGAATCCTACTGGAAGGTGCATAAAATTGGCTCCGGACTCTGCATGTTTGAAAGTGTGAAAAAACCAAGAATGTATCTGAAGATCAAAGATGACCAGTGTGATGGAACAGTAAGCAATTCTTGTTTGCATTTCCCTCTGCAGATAGTTTGAGTGAATTGTCAGTGATAGGAGAGAATCTTTTTTAATTTGCCTGGATAAAAATGACATAAAACTTTGCTCAGATTTACTTTGTTTCAAATCTTTTCCTTCATTTGCCACAGAAACTCTAGAAAAATAGAGCAAGAGAAGATGTTGTGTTAGTTTGGCAATTGATTGAATCAGTGAAGATCTGATTATATTTTTAAACTACTGAGAATGTGGATGTAGTTAAAACTTATGTACTGCTAGATAGACGATGTAGATAAAACCCATTAAAGAATAATTAAGACATATGCAACTGTATATTTCCCTGACTTTTAAAGTGTGTTTCTGTTCATCTAATATTTCTCACATTTATGTGAGAAATATTCCTACATAATTTTTATTCGGGAGTTGAAGACAACTGAATATGAAATAAAGCTGTATAAGTACTCAGATATGAGGTCCATAAGAGCTTTGTCATTGCTTCCAGTACACTTTCAAAGATTAAAATGCTTGATCCATATTTTCAATTTAGGCTTTGTGAGTATATTATTTTTCAGCAGTGTTCCACCAGTGGATCAGGAGGTCCAGATAAAAAAGTGACATTGGGTAAAGGTTTTGAGATTAAACTTGTAAGTGCTATGAAACTGAGGGAAAAAATGACATTTATTTAATACATGTTATATTATGTTGCATTAGCAAACCTGTGCTATGTATAAAATTTGTATAGAAATATCCTATGTGTTCTAAAATATCTATTTTCACATTTCTTAATCCTCTGGAAACTGTTTAAGTGGGAAACTCCTTTGAATATATCCCAGTCTTTGCCTAAATCCTAACATAAATCAGAATGCTTTCACTTGGTCTTTCACTTCCCTGACTTATGTGATTAGTTTTGCTGGTTAAAGGATTAAAAAGGGATTAGGTACAGGTATGTCTCTGTGTGTGTAGTAATGTAGCATGTTGTGAAGAATGTAAAGCTAATCTGAAGTATTACTGGAAAGTAGTAATAATTAAGACTTAAGAAACATCCTCAAGTTACATTAATTCAATTGTTGAATTCATGTTTCTGTTTTCAATTTCTTAGGGCACAGGTGATGAATACTGTCATTTTAAAATTGAGAATAATTTGGAAACTGGATCTGTGAGTCTGGAATCAGTGCGAAATAAAGGGATATATGTCGGTCTTCTGCCAGATGGCCAGACTAAACCAGTTGTTAACACTGGGGAGAGAAATATCTTCTTCTACCCACAGGTCATCAAATGTAAGTGATTTCTCAACAGCCTATGGATTTACATAGTAATTGTCGCTGCCCGCTCGGCCCTTTTTGCCTCGGCCAGCTGTGGCCGATGTCAGCGGCAGGAGTGGGGAACCAGGCAAGCACTGCGAGGCTCAACCTGGAACCTGCGGAGCTCCTCTGCGCTCTGGCGTTTGGGCTCACAGGGCGACACGGGTTGTGGCGAAGGGAGAAAGAGTGCTCAGGCTCTCCCGATTTCCCAGGAACAAGTTTACTCCAACAGGTGCGGGGCTGGGATCACAGGGGAGAGGTCTGAGCCGAGACCCTCGGCACCCTCTCGCACCAGATTTCAAGGACTGTGTGCGGCTCATATGGTGACCAATGGGACAACAGCAACGGAGGAGTTCTGGGGGGGGATTACAATATGCAGGACCAATGGTAAGGACCCGGGGGAGGGAAAGCAACTGTACAATCAATGGGGCGTCGAGGAAGGGATGATAGGCAAGGAAAGTACTGGAACAAAAGGTGGGGTTCACATAGATTGATGGGGCTTAGGGGCAGGATTGGGGTGATGGATGGGGAACAATCTAGAAAAATGGGAAGGGTTTACAATGATGGGCAACTGGGGACGAACCATTCTTTATGACAGGGGAGCAACTGGGGTAAACCACCTCTGAACTTAATAAAACCAAACAAATGGGTGGCAACAAGTAATTAATAGTTTTAACTGACAAAATTCAAAGCAATAGTGTAAAAGATACATTGACACAATTTCCCTTGTGTTTCAGTAGTTTTAAAACTGAAAATTTTATTGTAAGCACACTTAATTTCTCCTACATATTCAGTTAATTCCTTTCTAATTGATAATAATAATAATGATAGTGATACAATAGTTGTCAATTGTTTTACTACTAAGCTTTTGAAAATGAGAATAGAAACAATGGACAAGATAAAGATGGCTTTGGCTTCCTGGGTGCATTCCCCATTCTGGCCACAGATTTTGGAAGCCTGTAAGATGTCTTGCTTCCAACTCTACCACAGTTTTTCCCAATTTCATAGGAGAATTAGTAGACTTTCAAGAAGGCCTACTTGTCAGTGTTCACTTTTGTTTTTAGTGATATGAAATACATTGTACTCCCCACCCAGTATATTCATTATGTCATTCCTCTGTCCCATAGTCAGATTTGAGAACTATTGCAGCCAAAATGTTTCCTCAGTAGAGAGCTGACCTACTCAACAAGCCAGGACTCAGAAACCGGGTCTCAGCACACTCTGGATCACTGTCATTGGATAGTCTGCTTGTCTTTTCCCCTTCAGGAGAACAAAGTTTTTAATTTGGTGAAAAACTGGCTACCAAAGCCAGCTGACTTAGATGATAGCTGCAGGAAACTACTCTACAGGAAATGTATTCTTATCTGGTGAACTTGACAACAGACATCAGGAAACGAAAAAAATCATGACAAGGCTAAATGGGCATCAGTTTGCAATTGAGAAGTTGGTCAGATTTTTTCCAAACAGAAAAAAAATTTTCAAAAAGAGAGTATCAAAACCTACAACCACTCTTACTAACTGTTACAGGCATATTGTGATCGAAAGTCACTGTAAGTGCATCCTTGCTGTTCCATCCCTGCTTGCTGCAGGGTGATAGGAATATTTTGATCACTGTGTCCTTGTAGAAATGAGGAAATTATTTGTCTTTATTACCTTTTGGGAGAGCAGTGTTTTCAATAGAAATTCTCAACAAGACAGTGCTTATTCATTAAATAAAGCTAAATGTTACTGTGTCATAGGCTTCAACCCCTCTAAATCTGCATTTCTCACCAAAAGGAACATAAAAAGGAGCTAATATTTTCTATGCAAGCAATAAATATTGTCTTTTTGACATTTTCATATTAACAATATCAATTTATATTATTTAAATGGTCTCTAGCAGTTTTCATTTCAGCATTCCCATTCATAAGAAAGGAAACATTTTGGGGGTGGAGAAGCTTATTTTGGGGACAGTTACATTTTAAGAAGTCATTTTATTCCTACATCAGTGTTAAATTTTTGCTTATATTTTTAAAACATTGAACGTATTTTAATTGGTATGTCAGGTTTGTTTTTTTTTTTCATTTCTTGTAGCATTCTGCTAACAATAAAGATTTTTATGTGTGTTGTGTGGAACAACTGTGAGATCTGTTGGTTGCTTCTGAGAAAGAAACACCAAATGGCTTCTAGCTTGACACAGATTTTGCATTTCATTGTTTCAGTTGGCCGGGAAAAGCCTATGGGAACATCTGCAGCACCCAAAGAAGAGAAGAAAGAGTTCAGAGAATCTCCATTCCAACCAGAAAAAGCCCAGGAGCCAGAACCTCAAAGGTCTTCAACTCCCCCACCCTCAAGTAAGTGAGAGTTTACAAACCAGCTGTGGTGTGTTGTTTTATGCTTGTCCTCTGTGTGTGTTTGCAGAGACTCACCTCAGGAAGGACAGTGAATGGCTTTTTATTGAATTGATTTATTGATTTTTATTGATCATTGAATTATGCACACAAACACAGTACATAAAATACATTGTCAGTCACTCTTTTTCTAAAAGGAGCATTGGAATGTGGTTTATTGATAAGGCAACAATCAGCATTAAAAAAAAATTAACTAGTAACTTATTGATTGAATGTTTCTGTGGAAATTAAGAGGTTGATATGGTGCAGAACCCTATCTAAGGCTCACTGAAAGAATGGAGTATTTCCCTTTTATGCTCTCACACTCATGTTTTCAGCTTTATGGTTTACTGGAGGAAAGAGGAAGGTTTTGATGCACTGCATGCTACATCTATACCTATGTTTTGGCAAGTAGGAGTAGATAATGTTCTGGTCATGCTTCTGGAGTTATGGTCTAGTAGGCTTTTTTTCTAGAATAAAATGTTTTATCTTTAGCTAAAGAAATTGCATAAATGGTCTAAACCAAGAATTTTTTGGAATATTCAGAGTCCTAGTAATCAAACTAAGATAACGAAACAAAACAGGGACTGATATATCTCTTAAACAGTGGGGATGATCATGTTTGCTTCCTGCATCTCTTATTTCAATCTATCCAAACACCCTGACAGTCTGAATCATGTCATATCACCATGAAAAGCAGGTGGGGTAAATGGAAACTACTGAGCTGCAAACAGCACATGGAGGCACATTCACAGGGTGGAAAAATGTCTGTTACTTTAAAAGAGTTTTAAAGACAAGATTATATTGCAACTTCCAGTATGAGAGACATGCTTACTCAGTTACAGGTATTCTCAAAGGCATTTATGTAGCAAGCAATTCAGGTGGGTTGCTGATTTAATCTCAAACTTGATCCTCAGACTGTTTCAAAGTGTAAATGAAAAGTTTGGCTGTGTGAACAAGTCATCACATCTGGCACCCTTGTTCATAGGGTATAATGGGAAGTATCAGGCAGGATTTTAATTAAATTCAATTCAACCAAAATATTCTGGTTAAATTTCAGGCATAGGTGTGAATCACTATAAATACTTAATTCTTTTTTTCCATTTTTAGCTCAAAACACCCAATTTCTGATCTATCAGACTTAACCTTGTATCATTGTGTCAGAAAGACTTCCCAAAGTATGGTGGGTTGTCAGCAGATATGCTGTGTCTGAAACCCATGGCAACAATGCACAAGCCATCAGTCCTGTTTTCAAAGAAGCTGGATGTTTTTAGGGTTGGATACAAAGGATCTTTTTATAGAAGCAATATCTGCCGTGAAATTGGTTACATAGAGTCTATAGCACTTTTTAAGTAGTTTTTCTGGCATTCATAAATATAGATTCTTCTTATGGAAAATGAATAGAAGTATCAAAGCTACTCTGTCTTTCAAATAAAATGATCATTTTTTAGTTAGATGCTTTTCACTCAATATATGACATGTACAGGTGAGCCTTAAGTTGTAAACTGATATTCACTAAATTGTCATTTTCTATTTTTCACTCCCAGTTAATATTTGGAAAAGGGTGATGCTTGTACTGAGTGTACAATCCAGCAGTAGGCTTTGCAGGCAAACTCAGAGCAGATAACTCTTAGACTGACCAGACCCTCACTTTTATGCCTGTGTCTGGTAGATGTGTTCTGGTTTTTGTTTTCACAAATAATAATTGATTAAGGATACATTAAACTGAAAACCATGCCATGGCATTTGGGACTTTTCCCATTGCAGTGCTCCTCAAGAAACTTCTTTCACTGTACAGAGATGATGTCAGGTCCCAGCTTCCACTTAAAAGCTCAGACATCATTAATTTCCATGACACAAATGCAGCGTGTGACCTTGAGAACACCTTTGTGGTTTGGTATTAACTAAGTATATCTCTGAGAAATGCTCTCTATATCCTCCACATTCTTTTCCTGTATGTCTGGTATTATTAGTTGCTATTAATTTTTTAATGTATTTTACTTATAAGATACAAATAAAATGTGATCTCATTTCCACCTCAGATAACACTGGAAATGATGACATACACAGGTGTAATAAAAATACATCAACTTTATTGCACAAACTTCTGCTCCAGAGATTAGTTTTCCTGATAGTTCATTTTAAAAGTGTCACTCAATCATATGGTCTTCTGAGACAAGATAATTTTCTTTTTCTGTTGCATTTAGGATAAGTAAGTAAATTGAAAAAAAGTTCTTTCTATGAAATTGTGGGAAAGCTTCTGACTTCATCATTCTCATGCAGGCCTATTAAAATTAATTTTTGTCACAATAGATTTACAGCATGGTATCATGAAGTGTGTAAAATCCCATGAGTAATGCAGGGCAACCATCAAATCCTCTTTTCAGACTGGAATATTTTTAGCCTGTAGCAAATCAATGCTACTGATTTCCATTTGTAACAAGAGCCAGGAATTTACGAGGCACAAAGCATTCCAAGCCTGTGAATTGTTTGTGCCTTATAATTGTTCCAAGTTACAATTGTAACTGTTTTGGGTTGCAACTGCCCAAGTGTGGAATTCTTGTCCTAAGCACAAGAAGCAGCATGGGATTCCTTATGTTTCTTGAGTATCTTTGCATTTTATGAACATTTTAATCACTTTGCTGTAAAAAAGTTGTGGTTTTAGATAGCTGGAAGGAATTCTAGTTTTCAAAGTTACAGGTGAGAAGTTAGGTAACTACAGTTGCAGAAAATTGTATAGTCAAGTTCTCAAAAATATTTATCATACCAAAGCAATTACTTTGTTATAGTTCTTTCAGGCACTGAAAGACAAGTGTAATTAAATTATTAGGCAGGTAAACTCTAAATGTTTGCCTGTTGCTTTATTTTTGGGGTGTGGATTTTCTTTTTCCTTTCAGAATAACTTGCTCTCAGTCATGACGAGGAATACAATAAAACCAGCCATTATTATGACAGTAATGCTAAATCATTATGACCATTCCAAAGTCATACTACTACTCTTAGAGGCACTGCTGTAAAAGTCATGCTACTCCACTTCTGAATTTCTTAATTGATTAACCAAATGTTATAATCTTTACCAGTGCTAAATTTCCTGTGATTTCAGAAGCCAGTCCTTATTTATTATAAAACTTTGTACTGGATTATAAGTCCTTTGCAATTCCTTGTGTGAATATTTCACATCAGTTAAGAGATCAATGCTAGTGGATCATAATTCAGTTTTGGTGCTTTAGTTACCATGTTGATTTAAGTATAGGATAACCTGATGATCCAACCAGCTGTGTAATTCCTTTTGAGTACAACTTTTAAGAAAAAAACTGCTGCTGGTGGTGATATCTTTTGCATCACCTTTTATTCTGTCTAGTTTTGGTTTGATTTTGTTTGATTGAGTGTTTGGTTTTTATTTCCTTTGATGTAAGGGCATCCAGAGAAATCCAATACAGTATTTTAATCAAGCAAATAAAAAAAGGAAAGAACTGTGATACCACTATATAACTTTTGCAGCAGAAACATCCACAGTGATTCACTGGGAATTCCTCAACAAATTCATGTTGGTGGCATATTAAAAATTCTTCTTGTAGTCACATGGAAAGTTCTCATGTGAAAAATTTGGGAATCCCTGGACGACACTGTATATTAGCAATGTGTAGGTTCATCTTTTCAAATTTGGGACTTATAACTGCTTCTTGTGTCAGAACAGACTATAAATTTCTGGCAGCAAAATTTCCCTCTTTTGGAGAGAGTTCTATGGTCAGTTAGACCACAGAACATAGTTCTATGGTCAGTCAGAGTTCTATGGTCCCATTATTGAAAAGCAGTGTTCCAGACATCTGATGTTTGTAAATTTCACTTTGGTTAAATTACACAAAATTTAATTCCTTTGCCCTAATAGAGTCTGTTTTTTTTGATATCTCCTGTGCAGAGGTGTCATTTGACGTCTCTACATGTATGTATATTTCTCTTAAGGGTAGATGGAAGATCACTAGGTGCTGTTCTAAAGTGAAGCCTGTGTTTTACAAAATTTGCTCAGCCATTAGAGCTGTGAAATTTATTCACAAAGTGCAACTGTGTTGCTATTGTCTCATTCATACAGAGCATGCCTTGGTCCAAATGATGGCACTGCATAAGTATGGTTGGGCAAGGCTATATTGAGGTGATTTTTTGTTTGTTTGTTTATTTGTTTGTTTTTTTGCAGCATTTAGTTTATATTTAAATTGAAGAATGTTAATTCCCTGATTTTTTTTTTATTTTAATTTGAAATGAAAATTGTATTCCCAGACATGTGAGCCTGCTAACAATGTCCCAACACAAGGCATTAGAGGAGAAATTCTACTTGTTTCTAAATGTCAGACTAAGGAACCAGAAATGTCAATTTAATGGTCAAAGTTCTGCACCATAGCATCCTTAGTCTGCTCCAGAATATGTACAAAGAATATGATAATAGCACGAGTGAGAGATAACTTGTTCTTTTCCAGCTGATTCTTGTAGCTCAACTAATCAGTACATTTTGGTCTAGACAAGAAACATAAATCAATCTTTTCAGACTATCTCACTTGCCATGAAAAAATACGACCTCCCTGCTGTTATGGCCTCCTTACGTGCTGAAGTTACAACAGCAGCTGGCAGTTTCATGTCAATTTTCATCTTCCACTAACGTTCTGTATTTCACAGAGGAAATGAGAAATCCCCAAGGTGGTGAGTGTCCCCTTCCTTCAGATGATGAATGGAAAGTGTCAATACTGACAGGAAATGCGGGAACTGAAGCAAGTGTTGCTCTTTGGATATATGGAGACAGAGGATTAACTGGACCAATAACTCTTGGCAAGGACAACAGGAAGCAGATGTTTTTTCCCAGGCAGGAAGATGAATTTCAGGTAGCTAATGAAGGCTAAGAACATTATTTTAGTAGGTATCTTTCCAAGGATTATCCTGTCATGTGAAAAGAAGAAATGGGTTTTTTCCTGTATTTACTGCATAAAATTAATCTGTATCTAATCTCCATGAATTCTGTGTTAAATCAGCTTGTTATTTATAGTAAGCAACAAAAGATATAATCTTTCTTTTAGACCTCCTCCCTCATATAGAAAATCAAATGGGGCAACTGCAGAAGTAAATTGATTTCTTTAAGGCTATTGATTTGAAACCAGCGTTAAAAACTATTCATTCTGAAACAAACCATGTCTGATAAAAGACTTGCATATTGTTTAGGGATCTTTAGCAATTACATTTTCCAGCATACAGTTTTCAAAGCATACTATAAAATGTATGCTATGGAAGTTGTTCAATTAAAGAAGAAAACCCATTTTAGAGCTGCCATATTATAAGTGACCAAAATTCCAGAAATGTTTACCTGTGAAATAACTAAAAGTCCAATGAAATCTATGTGCTACCGTGTTGTGAAAACACAGGGTTTCTGCTTTTATTTAAGAATAACCCCACTTCTATTTTAATAAGGGAATAATGTCCAGGTAGGCTGAGAGGAAATTACCAAAGGAGCTAAGATTTCTGTTTTTCTTAAATCTCTGTCTGAGATGCATCTAACACCATTGTCTTCAGTAGCTAAAGCACAAGTTATATGTTTCATGATTTTTTTCTGGACTCATGAACTCTTCTAATGCAATCTTAGCACAATCCAAGATTGCTACTGTCAATGATATTAATAATAATAATAATACTGTCTATGAATAGGGCATAGGCAGGGAGATAACCTACCATAATGTTAATTTTCTAAGCATATAGGCTATAGATTATGATCCACAGGGAATCCTGTTCTCCTAATTAGTAAATAATTTATAAGTGATGTTGGATAATGGCATGTTTGCAAAGTTAATCCATATGTTCAGAAGAGATGGACCAGTTTTTCTTCTCTACAATGGATGTGGCCCATTATGGCTGTGTGCTGCAGATATTGATCTTGTGTGAGAGCAGGATCTTTTTCTCAGCACCTGGGGCTACTACTAGGATTTTTTACATCACATTGACACTATTGCTTTCAGGCATGAAACAGCAAATGCCACTGAAGTGCTTTTGGCTCTTTAGTCTGCAGTGGATAAATCCACAAAGGAAAAGCCAATGAGTAAGAACTCCTTCTCCTCCTTTTCACTTTAAACTTTATCCTGTGCTTGTTTAACAGGATAGGTCTTGAAATGACAATAGGAATTTAAGACATAAAAAAAAAAGTTATACCTTCTTCTTACCATTTCTGTCTTTGAACATCTGTGTTTTCACTGATATATTCTAGAACAGAAGATACCAAATTTTATTTTTAAAGCAATCAGTTTAATCATAGCTCTGGACAGGAGTTTTAGGAAGAAAGTGGCTTTTGAAAGGCTGTAATAATCCAGAAATTAGGAATCAGTTTAAAGTTCTTTAACCTTTCCTTTATCAGTAAGATGTACAACTATGAAAAATTTGAGTAGAACCAACTTAAGAATTGAAAACCATTTCATATGATTTCATATGACTCACCCAAGTGAGTTTTCATTGCCTGTTTAATCATTCTGGAAATGGTGCATGAGAAAAATCAAGACTACCAGAGCATTTCTTCTGGAAGATCTATGCTTGTTTTAGGCAGAAAACACTCTTGCATTCTGACTTAGTCTACTACATTTTGTTTTGTGTTGATACATGAAATTATGTGCAACCTTTTTTCTTTGTTAACTAAATGTCTGAAGAGGGATTTATTGGAATAAACAGAATAGACAGAGTAGCCCTGTATGTGCAGGGAACACCAGCTCTGTGAATGTGAAGACAATATCCCATATTACTTGAGAAGTAGGTTAGTTTGTTTGTGAAATGGGGGGAAAGACAACAGCGGTTTTGTTCTGCATTCAAGCTGAATATATTCCCATACTTTACTGCTGTATTAATCCCAAATTCTCCAGGTTACCTCTAGGAGAACTACTCTTAGAGGGGAATATTATGCAGCATAAGCAAGGATATGACTCAGCAGAGCAAAGCAAAACTATTTTCTTAAGCCAATGGAAAACAAAGAAACTAAATTGTCACATCAGTGTTGCAAGCCTGGTGTTCACATTTATTTGGTTAATGGAATTCAGGTTGATGTAACAACTATGCCAATACAAATAACATGTGTGAAAGCCACAGATTCTGTCTCAAACAACCATTCAATCTGCATTTCAGTGTTCAGGAAATCCAGACTAAAAGTTTTTTCTTTAGCTAAAGTGTGGCAATGCTGTGACTATAACATAAAATTTTCTTGCAAAAAGATGCAAAAGCTGATACAGGAAATGAGGTAATTCTGATGTCTAAAATGAGAAGAGTGCTTTTGTTAATAAAGTATGAGTGGATAATATACTAGTGGGTGTTTCTACGAGAAAAATAATACAAAAAAAGTACAAAAATAATTTTTGTACAATTGAAATAGCTTTTTGGATGTAAATGGTGAAAAAGAATAGGCTGTTACCAACCTTTTATGAACACAATTATTATTTGAGAAATAGCATAATAACACATTTCCTTTCCTAAAGGTACATTACATATGACCTAAAATTATTTATGCTTGCTTTAAATAGTGGTTAAACTTTAGATGAACCCTAGATAAGTGAGGGTTCATTTAAAGTTTTGAAGATAGGTTGCATAGAAGTAAGTTGTTTGCTCTTTTTATAAGTAAGAGCACACATAATGCTTGAAAGTGCAAATGAATGCAAATCATAGTCAGAAGGCAAAGATGGCATCACTGACTTCTGAAGTTTTGTAGATGTTCTGTCAGCTTTTGGGAGCTATTCTTTAAGGTCTCCAAAATTTCATATCCTTCATGTTGACATATTAGGGTTTATGGTCATCTAACAGTGCAGAATTATGAAAGATTTGTGACTTGTAGTCAGAGGATGTAATTTTGTATTACTCATTGCTCTTACGAAAAACCCTCACCAATTTTTTTTACTCCTGGAACTTGGAAGAGTTCAAATACCTGCCAAATCTTCTCCTGGCAAGAAATATGATTCCACTAGGCTGTAATCTGGTCAACCCGGGGCTCATACAGTAATCTGCTTTGTTAAAACAGAAGCAGTGTTCTGTCTGAATTCTGTAACTTCAAATCTACAATCAAATATCATGTTTTGTTCCTGAGCACTCAGGTACTACAATGGCTCAGATAAATTTAGAATCAATTGAAAAGATAAAGGCGTAATTTTATGTAGTAATATATTGTACTGTTCTGACTTTATTCAGGTTAAAATGAACAACATTGGGAATATCTACAAGATAAGAATTGAACTTGATGGATTACCAAATGAACAATCCGAGTGGAACTTACAAAGGGTGAGACTTTTATGGTGATTTTGTTCCCATTTTATTAATTTTCACATGAACTAAAGGCCCATCTTTTCATAAAGACATAGGTTTATGAATCAGTAAATGCTGGTTTGGATAAGTTCTTACTGATTTGTATTCTAGGATTGCTTTAGAGATGACAAAAACACTGATATAGTTCATCTCCTAAGGGAAGAAAATATGCAGGATTATTTTGCAATTATTCCTAATTCCTTCAGACAGCAATTTTATTGTAATGACGTGTTTGACCAAGTTTTGCTTTCTGAAAATTTGCCATACTCTTTGGTATTTCTGTACTCTTCAGTGTGTGTTAGGGAGATTCCAGCTTTAAATTTCAGCTCTGAAAATTTGAAAATAATGGACCAGCAATAATTCCATGACAACAACTTGCAAGGACTGAAAAAAAATTTCTGAAAGATAAACTAAGTAAGTTATAATAGGCCCCACCATTCCTCATAATTATGAATATTTTCAGTGAAAAGAAAGATGCCTTTTTTTATTATTTGGTGAATTAATTCTTCTTTTTTGTTTTGTTTTAATTCTGTTTTTCTTTTGATATTTAGGGATTTTCACCATGCTAAATTTGTTCTAAATGCTTGCTAACACTGACACTCATGCATAATTTATTTCAGAACTGGAATAACAATTCTTTGTCTGTTTCTTATACTGAATTTGTAAAGGAGACAAGTTTATTCTTTTTAATTTGAGTAATCTTAAAAAGCTTGATTTAGACAATCAGAAGTAGGCATTACTATTAGATTTTACATAAACCCAAAGGTCTTAACTGAGACTGTAGTAAAACTGAATGTGGGTATAAATATTTTAGTTGCTCAAATGATTACAGGAATCTCACTTTCCAGCCTGATGGTTAGAAAAATATTTCTTTAACATTTTGTTCCAAATTTCATAGGGTAAGCCAGGAATTTCAAAAACTTCATTTCACATCAAGAAATGAATCAGGTTTAAAGCTGTGTTTTTCTGAAAAAGTAGTTAAGGCATGCAACTATTATGAATCAGCAGGGGGGGCTCTGCCAATAAATGTTAGAATTAGGAATCAGTGCTGCCCAAGTATTTCATGAAAGAATAAATACATGTTTTGGTGTTGCAAGCAGTGTTCACTTTACTTTAAATAATATTTTATTGGAAAAGTCAGATAAAGACATCTATTGCCCTGATTCCCTAAGTGTTAGAATTTGGATGTGAGTAATTGTTGTTATAATTTCGTTTGCAAGGCTTATGCATATTATATACACACTATATAAAACTACAACTGCAGAAAGATAATTTATGATTTCCTTTTTCTAGTCAAAACCTCTGGAAAAACCCTGTAGTAAGTATAGTAATTCAAGACCTACAAAAACTGCTTTCATAAAAGAGAATAAAGAGTGCTGTAATTATAGTAAACAAGGCAGCTATCTTACTGTACAGCAGCAAATAACTCTAGAAATTGGAATTCTAACCATCTTAAGGATATATAGGTGGTGCTGGTACATAGGTTGTTTTTTGTTTTTCTGTAGAAGAGCCTAAGATAATATAAACTGATTTAAGATTCCATTGTATCCTCTAATTGTCAAATTTCAGAAGAATGTAGATGATGAGTTTCATCCTGTTTTCATTCTAAAATAAAAAATCTGTGTCCATCTTTCTACATCTTACAAAAGCTCAGTGTCATGTAACAGCATCTACCAGAAGGTTTTCAGTCTTCAGTTCTCCAGGCAATGTTACATAGAGGTGGTTTACTCACTGAAACCAGACTTGGTGACATTTCAAATGGCAAGCCCACAAATTTCAACTACAGATTTGTTTGTTACACAGTAGTGGCCAAAATAAAAATATTTTCACGCTGCAATTTTGTATGTCATATTTACTGATTGTGTTACTGTTTTCTGAGTTGTAAAAAAAAATAAAAAAAAATGATATGTTTTGCTGTTTAGAAGCAAAGCACTGGAACTGAGTCACAGTTGAAATTGCTTCTCCTTCAGGTGATATTGCAACATCTAAAGAGCAAGAAAACAGTGAATTTTCCAGCCAACACATGGTTATCAAAGAGTCGTGATGATAGAGAATTTCTGTGTGAACTTCCAGTAGTGGAAGCTGGAAAACCTATCTATCCAAGTATGTGTGTACAGTTATTTATATATTGGTTACCTGGTTTTCAGTATTAATGCCAACAAATTGTGGTCCTAGCAATCTTAAAAGCAAATAGTTTGACTGATTTCTGGAGAGTATCTTCCAGAAAATGAATTGCATATCACACTTAGTGTCATCATTAAGCTGTAATAGTGAATAAAATTAATTGTGATTACACATAACTTACATTTTTTTCTTTTGGTTATTTTTGGAAGTTGTTTTATACCATGTTTATGTTCACACTGGTGACTTGGAGCAAGCTGGTACAGATTCTGAAGTTTATTTGTGCATCTATGGAAAAAGAGGGGATTCTGGTCTAAGACTTCTGCATAAAACTGGTGTACCAGTGACATTTCAGAGAGGAATGGTAAGTCTGAAAAGCAATTTGCTTAGCCTTATGAATATAGCTAAGTAACTGTACACAGTTTATACAGGTTCCTAGTAATAACAATAATAAAGCAAACCACATAAGTTTATCCAAATAACTTTTAAGAACTAAGGAAAATATACTTCTACTGACCCAGGGATTAATAGGATGAGTGAAAACATAGGCAGGAAAAGGGAAATGATTTGAGGGCCTACCCTCAGATGGTGAGAAAAGCTGCTTATGAATTTAAAATATTTCCTTTCAAAGTATGATGAGTTACAGTTGTCTCCAAATGAGTATAAAGAAATTGTTCCATGATTTCAGATCTTAGTAGGTCTGTTTGCTTTGTATTTCTTTTAATGTATAGTAGTATTGTGATTAATACAGGAGAGACTTAAAGTAATTTTTCTCTCAGTTTATTACCTTCAAGCTCTTCCAAAAGTAAAATATACATCCTGATTTTCAGCAATATGGTTGAATTTCAGGAACTACTGAATTTAATGTAAACTCTGCCACTAGTCTTCTTGTGACCTTCTTTTGAGCCTGTTTCTTCCTTTGTGATCTATTGAGGATTAACACTTGTATGTGTAACCAGTGGTATCAAGCTGCTAGTAGAACGCTTAATTGCAAAATGAAAAGCAGTACCTAAAATGCTAAAGCAAGCCATAACCTCTACTGGGAAACTTTAAAATAAAATATAAATATGTTATGCTGTTACTAATGTATGAGAGATAAAGTTCTATTCAAATTAAAATGTAGAATTTAAGTGGAATTTTCTGGGGGGCATTATTTTAGCCTGATTGATAGTCAGTTCAGCATATTATTTACACTGGGGCTAAGGGGAATGGTTCAAAGTGCACTTTGTTATGGAAATGGGTGAATAAGACAGTAGATTGTTTGGAGCAGCAGAGCAGGGACTGGGATATATCATTTCTATAGGGATAGTGGAATGCTGACTTGAATAACTTGATTTCATCCCTGCCATGACATTCTGCATTACATTGGGCAAATTGCTTAAATTAAAACTTTCCTGAGTGACCACTTTTTTCATGCTTATGTATTGCTGCATAACCAGTTTAACTTTTCTGAACAACCATAGCTGTAACTGAGTTCAAATAGAATTCTGCTCTGCACCTAGTAAGCTCTTTGAAATGCTAAATATTTCAGTAAATTAACCCCTCTGTTTCTCAGTTGAGCACCCACACCACTTTGCATCTTTGACAGCTTTTGGCAGTAAACTCTGTGCTTTAACTGTGTAGGTAAATTGAAATATTATGCAGATGGTCTTTCAAGAAAGAGATTAAGCAGTTGCAGAAAACCAGGGTGCTATGGGAGATGTGCAAAGGTGAAGTCACTGGGGAAATCAGTTCTGTTTCACTGAGCTCTTTGGGTAGTTGCAGTAAATAATGCATAGAGTCATAAAGATAATGAAGATAAAAAGAGATACTGAAAATCTGTCATCCTCCTGAGCACACTTTGAGGCAGGAATCTTTCAGAGAGAATAGCTTGTGATCATATATTATCAATACACAAGGGATAAGTAATCTTGCACAGGCAGTCTCAATTCTGCCATTTGCTGAGGACTGAGAGCTTTACAGATATGAATTTTCCAGTGTATTTCTTTCCTTCATTTTCTTTTTACTGAGAAGAATGATCTGGACCATTACGTTTAGAGACAGAAAGCTGTATGCTTTTTCCTGGGACAGAAAATTATCAACCTGAACCTGATCAGCTTCATGCTTCTATGAAAACAATCTTTTCCAACTATAAGCACAAGCCTAGATGAATAACAAGGGGAAAATGGCATGTCAGATTTCAGTTTCTTTCAGTAGAATAACATGTAAGTAGAGGAGGTGAAACCAAAAAAAGAAAATGATGAGAAGGTCTGTTTTAATGTAATATCGACAAAGGAAATAACAGCTTTACATTTTTCTTACCTAGAGAAATGTAAATGGCAAGGTTTTGAAACAGTGCTAAAGGGTTGTGTGCAGCATTTTGGATGATGGCTGTAAAAGCCCAATTTATTTGAGGTTATTACTTGATCCTGATTTTGACTGTGTTTTCTTACTTACTGTGACACTTCATCAAAAGACATTTAACTCTTCAGAGCCAAACTCCTTGAATACAGGCCAGCTGTCGTTAAAACAGATTGAAATCTTTGTACATTGTGGGAGTTGATCAGGCTTTTAACACACTTCAGTTTTTGGACTGCCTTATTTGTAGCAAATTGCAGAGTACTGTCTCCTCTGTCTTCCAGGTGAGTGTTTTTGAAGTGGAAGCTGTATCTCTGGGGAAGCTGCAGAAGGTGCTGTTGCGCTGTGAGGCCAGTAGCAAGTCCCAACATTGGTATTGTGATAAAGTCATTGTCAGAGAAGCCGAGAACAACTCAGAATATGTTTTCAATTGTGAAAGGTAGTTTTTACAACAATATTAAGTATTTTTCAATGTACTTTTAGTGTATCACTAAAAGTATTATGTCAATTGATGTATTAAATGTGAGTTTTCCAGGCAAAGACATTTTTATTATTTCACAGTTTTATAAAATCCACAAAATATGTTGTTCCAGAACAGATTGCTTGAATTGATGTTCTGTATGGTCTGTAGCAAAGTTTGAACACTTATATTGAGTCTGTGTTCCTAGATTTTAGAGTACAGCCTTATCCTACAGGATAAGTAGTACAGCTCAGTGCTGTGAGCGTGATTTACCTTTCACGAAGGAATGATAAAGAACCTGAAATATTCTAAATTAAGTGTATTTCTAAATGGGAAAAAACCCCAGATTTTCCATCCAAAACTAGAATTTCACTCTCTTTACAGCATGGCCAGACAAATATGATTCTCAGAACTATTTTGCAGATGTTCTGTTTCAGTTATTAAATGAGCATCTTAAAAGTCCCATGGTAATCCCATGTTTGGAGTTTTCAGTTTACAGTCTTGTGGGTATATGCATGAGTCAAATGAAATAAAGAAAGTGAAGAGAGACAATATGACTATGTGACAAGGCAGTAGAATAAATAACATTTAATTAATCATATTTAATTAATGCATGTTGCCTAGTTATTTTGTTAGGATTTAATGAATATGTTCCATAACCTTGGAAGCTTCTTGCAATTCTTGGTGTCACATCCTCAAACACAGGAATAAAGATGTTTTCTCACCTTGATTGAGTCTCTAAATCTGAGATTTTTTTCAGAGATTTTTTAAAGCATCAGTAAGATGCTTAAATAATAGTAAAAGACTGAGGATTTCTCTGAGTAGATTTGGATGTGGACCAGCTGCTACTGCTAGCTGTATTTGCTACCTTTCTAAAAAAATATAGGTGGAATTTTCTTTGTGTCATAGCTATCTCTAGTGAGCAACATGGCTTAGGCAGGGCACTTTTCTGTATTAATTCTGTAATAACTAACACCAGATGTTTATTATTCTATGACAGAGAGTGTTAAACCAAACACGTATTTCTTTTTTAATGTCTAACTTCTCTATAAGGTAACCCTTCTGCTGAAAAGGGATTAAAATAAGTCAGTGGTGGGGATCAGGTGTAGCTCCTATGTTTGCCAAAATGTGCTCTATTCAAGGAGGGAGGTTTTTGCTCTTCAGAAATCTAATTCAGTAATCTTCAGCCTCACATTTATTTTATTTTACATAGCTATTTTCTGGTCTAGGACATGAAAAAAGTTCTGTTTGTTCTCATTTAGCCAAGGGAGAATAAGCATTTTATCTGTCATGAAAACATGATATTACTTTCTGAATGTCTAATAGTTTCTACTCAATTTCAGTTATACAGTATTTACAGTTACTGATACCTTTTAACATCTGGGATTTCAGAAGATACCTGTGCCATCAGTTTTTAGCAGAAGTGATAGAAATAAGTAATTTAGTAAGAGAAAATTTATTTCTTAGGGATCAGCTCATATCCGAGTTGGCCAAGTAATGTTTTAAAAACAAAAAATAGGAACGAGTTAATAGGAACAAGTAAGTTGCTCTGGACTTTCCTTGCCCTGCTTGTACTGGAATCCCAACAGGCTTCATAGGAGACTGAATGATTTAGGTCATTCCTGGAGAGTCCATGGAAGTAGACTGAGGAAATAAAGACTACAGCCCAGAAGATTGGTGCATTTCTTTTCTGGTAAAAAAAAGAGCTGATTTTAGGAAGGCAGAGGAAATAAAAGTGTTGGTAATCCATGTTCTGAATGAAAAGTTTTCAAAATTATACATAGCCTAGAGCAACATTACTAGGAAACCTTAAGAATGCTTTCCTTTATTTGTCCTTTTTTAGACACATTTACCTATCCTCAGTTTATAGGGAGAATAAGAAAGAGAAGTGTTTGACTCTATCTTTTTTTTTAACACTGAACTGTAGTTTTAAGAAATATTGCAATAGATACATGCAAATTATACTTGCATCTCAATCCACAGTACTGAAAAAAAATGTCCTGTGCTATATTCTTCTGTTAAGCTATAGAAACAAGTACAGTAGTGCCATATGAGTCTCTTAAGCTGATACAAGTGCATCACCTACATACATCTTAAACCTCTATACCTCTTACTTTTGCACAAAAGAAGTTTCTTCATTGAGTCAAATAATTCCTACTTTAACATAAATCAAATACTAAAATTTTAGGAGTAGAGACCCTTTGCTGTTAGGTGTATTCAGTATGAAAATCGGACATGGACCATTCAGTTATTTGGCAATATAAATAAAAATTGATTCTTAACTGCTTTCTTATTTTCTTTCTTATTCTTAGGTGGCTTCCATTTATGTCTCAAGGTATAATCCATTCAGAAATTGAGCTGTACCCTCAAGGTAAGATTTATTGTAACTTTATGAAAGTAAGAACTGTCATTAGTAATCCTTTTCCTCTGAAGAAATCTGGGCAGACTTTGCACTGTAAATATCAGAGTTAACAATTTTGTAGCTTGCTTTGCTATATTTCTGGGAGAGAAACACAGTTTATATAATTGCTATAGGTGATAGTGAGAAACTAATGAGGGAAAGAATGAGAAAGAATTTTCTTGTATTGACTAGAAAGATTGAATGTCTTTTTGATCACTTTTTTCAAATCTTTTCTATAATGTTAAAAGATAAATACTTTATTAATGGATTTTTTTATTTTTTTTTTTTGCTTTTGGCAGAGTTTGAAAAAAATCAGCAGCTGAAAATGCAAGAAGCAAATGGTAAATGCTGCTCTTGTTTTCTGATTTTAATGAAGACTGTTTCTGCTTCAGAACTAATTGCTTTACACATTTGTTGCCATTTGTATTTATTTTAAAACATTAATTATAGCACACTATTTGAACATTTCAGTAAACTCTGAACTTCACTTTTTAATTAAAAAAAAAAACAACTTTGTTTATGCTTACTTTTTATTCTGTCATTTTTCTTTCCATAATATTATTTTTCTTTCTGCTTCTTTAAAAAATTCCTATTTTTCTAGTACTTATTGGTGATCTATGTAAATTTCAGATTTTTATAGTTAACATTTTAAAACATGATTTTTTTCCCAGTCCTATCTATAGTTTTGTTCTCAACAATAGATTTTCACTTTCTGTTTTACTTGTGACTTCATATTTGTTCAGGTTGACGTTTCTGTCCTGGTAACCAGAGCAGATTAAATTTAATTTCTTAATAACACATTAGAATTTCTCAGCTGTGAGAAGTGCTTCATGCTGTAGGTTGAACAATGATCTAGGAGACATTGTGAGAAAGTTTGAAAATGGTTATTCAAAATCTGTTTTATCAGTCAGAATATCCATGAAGAACCAATTACCTTGTCCTAAACCTTGTTCCTATTGCAAGTTGTTGATGATAATATTTTTGCCCAGTTGTTTTAGAAAATTTATTAAAATCCACACTGTTATAGGATTTCTTTTGAATCAGAAGTATGTTTGTCCTTGATTTCTATGCTTTTTTCAACAGGCAGTAATTTGCTCTCTGTTCATCACTCTTTGTGCTTTATCTGCTCCGCACACCTCGCTTTTGCACCTCCCTGCCCTGAGAGATCCTCCTTTCCAGAATTCAAATTGGTCTGCTTGTCCTTTCTGCAGCTACAGCTGAATCTCTGGGCTGTGTCATTTAAGCTGTGCAAAAGTCTCAATCAGAGTAAGGCAGTCAAAAGTGTATGCAACAAATAGCCTCTGGTTTGGGACACCCAGTAAAACATGGATCAGTGGGAAAGAGACTTGAAATTGTGTATCCTACACCTGGAGGGATTGCTCCAATTCCTGGTTTAGTGGCTGACCTGAGAGCTTGTTCACATTCCCTTTTTTTCCCATAAGCTTTCAAATATATTGCATTTTTTTTTTATCACTTATATTTAAAAAAGCAGAGCTATTTTTTGAGGAAGTAGAACTTTCTAGTGTATTGTAATGTTTCTAATAATATAGAAAATAAAAAAAATAAAAGTCTAGACAGTCATCTGTGTTAAGATAGCATTCTGATGTGCCCAGAACCCCAGGAGATAGGTTGCATCTTTCCTCTATGTATGCTAGAGGAAAGTTATGTCTTAACACCATTACCTATATTCTTTTCCTCTCAAAGTGTGCTCCTCTTTGATCATTAAGGAACTATTGCTACTCTACCTTATGCCAACAAGAATTGTGTTTTTGTGATTCTTAGTGTTTCCCTTTTCTATTTGAAAGCATGCAATGCAATACAATAAGGATTTCTGGCATCAGAGAGATTAGAAATTTAAGGACTCTTTTCCTATACCCATATTGTCTTTCAAACACAAGTCTTTTCTACTTCTAGAAAAGAGGAACAAGCCTCAAAGTAAATATAAAGGAGTTCAAAACAACTCTTTTTGATGATGATTTTTGGGGAAATTTGATTCTCTAATTTACCTTCAGAGAGGTAGTTGTATGCAGAATAATTTACAGATAATAAGCTTATACTTGGGAGGTAGGAGCTGAACTAGCTAGAAAATACAGCCTCAATAGTAGCAACTGCATCATTTCAGAATCCCATTGCTTAACAAAAGACAGGCTTCGAGAGGGTAGTACAATAGAAAGGGCCATCAAAGCCACTTGAGGCACAATTAATCAATGAACATGTCAAAAAGAAAGTACATTTTACCTACTTTAAAATGAATGTTTGTTTCTGAATGATATTTGAAGTTTTAGGAGGAGTTGTGGGTCATATTTTGCCCTTTGTCTGCACCATACTTCATAAGCTCTTGTAAATGGAATTGTCCTTATTTTCCAGTCAAATGGTTCAAAGGAACTTTGTCTTTAGGAAATTAACAGTTTATTGTTTGAAAATTGAAAAGGCTGAGCTTTCTATAAACAAGCTCTTTTTCTATGGGGCAGGGAGCCCTTGCCTTATGCTCTTTGTTTCCACAATATAGAGGCTTTTCACTCTTCTAATTGATATTTATCCTTTTGTTTTCTGGTGCTATGGTTCTTTTATCAAGAAAGTGAGCCTATGGAGAAAGTTGTGAAGATGGAGATTTTCAGAGGCACAAAAGAGTTTCTTACAAGCTGGAGTCTGACAATTCTTAATGAAAATTGGGTGATTCACTTCCTTTATGGAATTGTAGAATAGTTTGGGTTGGAAGATATCTTTAAAAATATCCGTTACAGCCCCTGACATCAATAGGGACGTCTTCTACTAGACCAAGTTTCTCAGAGCCCCATCCAACCTGGCTTCAAACACTTCCAGATGGGACATCCACAACTTCTTTGGGCAACCTGCTCCAATGTCTTACAATCCTTACAGTAAAAAAAGTATATTCTTCACGTCTTATCTAAATCTATTCTCTTTCACTAAAACCATTCCCCCCAACATTACTACATGTCCTTGCAAAAAGTCTTTGCTTTTCTTTTAAACTCCTTAATATATTGAAAGGCTGTCAGTAAGGTATACCCGCCTGGAACCTTCTCTTCTCCAAGATGAACAACAACCCTTTGTCACAAGAGAGGAACTCCAGCCCCTAATCATTTTCATGGCCCTTCTCTGAGCCTGTTTCAACAGGTCCTCCACATCCTTCTTTTGCTGCATCTGGCCCTGGGAGAGCCCAGAGCTGGATGCAGTACTCCAGGTGGGGTCTGGTCAGAGCAGAGTACAGAGGTACGCTTCCTTCCCTCAGTCTGGGGCCAGCTTTGATTGGGCAGAACAAATGACTTGTTGCTGCTTTCTGAATTCCCAGCTGAGTAGTTGTGTGCAGTTAAAATTCTATCACCTTCCCAAACCAGACATCAGCCAGGCCTCTAAAGACTTGGAAAACAGGAAATCAAGCCTCTTTCTCCAGTTCAATTTCTGTGGGGCAGATTACTGAGAGATAATGAGGCTGGCCCAAGATAAATACTTCTGTCAGACAACAGATTTAAATCATGCAGTCATTACCAGACAGCTTTCTACTAAGAAAACTGCAGTGTATGCTATGGCATTTATTTATAAGATGACTGTGGGCTGGTATTTCATTTATTGTTTTCCTTGCACAGAATGAATTTAAGTCGCTGTGTGGAATTTCACGCAGACAAAAGCTGCAATCAGTGACGGGTGGAGAAGCATGCAATCCCATCTTTTCAGATGTAGAAATGCATTTTAAAATTATGAATTGTTCTTTTTTAAAATAAGATTTATATTAAGCTGCTTTTGAATATTTAAATAACTTGTTTACATTGTATGGAACAGAAATGATGTTTTAGTGTCAGGGAGCTTTATATAAAATAATTTTCTAATGAGTCCTAATCCAGTTCAGAATGTTCTGAAAAACCTTGTTGTTTTTCATGCTGATTTCAATATCATGCCCCCATCCAGGCAAACAGGACTCTGTTACGAATCACATCAAGCTAAAATGAGAGGAAAGTGTACTTAATTGGGATGCTTTGACATTTTTCTTGTCACATTTCTTGGTTATACTGTTGTCATAATCCAAATTCCGGACGGTGGTCTTCTCCTGTGTTGGTCCTCAGGGTTATCACTAGAAATCTCACTTAGCTCTGTGCTCATATTTCTGGCTTTAGTGCAGTGTAAGCCTCCTCAGTTCTTGATCCATAGCTCACTTAAGATGAGTTTGAATGATGTAGCATTTGGCCAATCCTCTATTGCCTCTCCTGACATCATTACCTTTTAGGTACCTTAGAGCCACAGTCCTTGGACCAAATTATGATTCCACTTATATCTTTCAAGCAAACTGCTTTGTATAAATAACATTTTTAAAAGCTTTTTTTTATTATTATTTTTTTTTTACTTTACAGAAGGAGAGTGGAAGATAACTGTAGTCACTGGGGACTTTGAAACAGCTGGCACAACAGCAACAGTACTCCTTTATGCTTATGGAGGAAACAAAGCTTCTGGTCCTATTCTTTTGGGATCTGGGAAACAGCAGCTGTTTAATCCCAAGAGTGAAGATACATTTAAGGTATGATATGGCTGTTATATAAACACCAGAGAATTCAAAACATGTGCAAAGTAGCTGTTCTCAAATCTAGATAGTAGAGGTAATAGAAAAAGACTCAAAGAAACATGTTAGGATGATTAAGTATTTCTGAGGGAGTGGCTGACTTTTACAGCCATGAGTTTTGAGTCGGGCAATGCATGTTCAACTGCGTGTGGCAGACATGTCTCTCACAATCTGCTTCATACTTGCATCTCCTTGATTTGCTAATTTACCCTGGATGCTCATTTGAAGGAGTAAAAATAACTTTCTTTATGTGTATGTGTTAAGGTAGTCTTGGTTATGGTTTGTGCTGCATATTCATCTTTGGAAGGGTCCACTGTAAATCTTCCAGGATCTTCCTCAGACTTCCACTGAAGAACACTGTTATGTGAACTTTTTCTTGGAGAAAGTAAGAAGGAAAGGGAGGGATGGCTAGAAACTAGAGGTAAAGCACATGGATTAAGTTAACTCATGATTTTAACTAGTGTTGTCCTGTTTTTCCAAGCAAATGGAGACATTTCTCTCTGCTGACAAAAAAAGTCTCTGAGATGTGCTTCAGAAACATGACATTTCTCAGGACTTCTTCAAGACCCTGTAATTCCTGCCATTTTCTCTAGTTCATGCAGTTCTTTGGTCAGGATTGTACCTGTTGCAGTAGTTACATCTGTGATATGTCACTCAGGTTTGAATAATTTATGCATAATAAACAGATGATGGGGAATCAGTGACAGATGGGACAGAAAGTGTCTTTTGATATCAAAATTAGACAGCCACAGGGTGCTGGAAGAGATCAGCATAATATAATGGGAACAAATGAAACACGGTCATGCCTCACAAAAATAATCAAAATATATAGTTTCAAAATCCCTGTAAGTTACACATACAACCATAAGAAATCACAGAGAAATGGTCCACAAAAAGAATGAGGCCAAATTATACTGCATTGTCTTAATAAGAATCAAGAACAGTAGTCTGATAGAAAGCATAGTTAATTGTGTAGTAACTTGGATACCTAAAAGTATACAATGAATATTCACTAAAGTTAAAAATAATGAAAACAGAAAATTAATAAAACTTGAGTAAATGAGCTGGTGCTCCTTATTAAGTTATCATTCTAGAACTTAATTTTATTGTTGCTTCTATTACTTTATAAAGCAAGTGTAACTTCATTAACCTTGGCTATCTCTGATTAAGGTTCGCCTAAATGAAATTAAAAACTGGCCAAAGTCCATTGTAATGCAGATATAATGTAACAAGGCTATTACCCTTGGAGATTTCCATATGATGGCAGTACATGAAATTCATTGAAGGCAATTTACAATTTTGTGATGGGGAGAGGTCTTGTTTCTGACTGGAGTTCTGGGTTCTAGGTTTCCACAAGACAGTCATTTGTACTCTGCACAACATTTGCTCTTGTGGCTTGGCAATTTTTCCTACCAGATGGGTATGTCAAGGATAAACAATGTGGGAACAGGAAAAAAACAGAATTTAAATTTGATGGATCTTCTTTTCTGCTCTGAATTGTCCCTGTGTGTTCAAATAAACTACTTCTGGGTTGTGGATTTCTGCTTCTGTTACAATTCAGGCATAGTTTTTAGGGCATAATTTTTCTGTTGAGAGTCATTCCTTCTCCGGTAGAGGAATATCAATCTACCATAAGTTACAGCTTTCATCACAACTCTGATCTGTTTCCTGCAACTTCCTCTGGTGTCATCACAGTCCCTGAGTATTTCTCAGTATTTCAAAAATACTGATTTTGGCAGAATGCTGGGCTGCTCAAGACACTGGAGCTTTAATTATATTCTAAATGATATTCTCTGGAGCCCTGTATTCTGCATCATCATTCTTTGAAACATGCCGAACTATCTCTTATGACTGTATAGAATGTTTGATAAAGAAATTCTTTTTAAAAGTATTCTTTTAATGTTTGGTCATGCCAAATATTCCCTTCTGTGTCAAAAAGAACTAAGCATAAGACTGTAAGCCTATTATGTCCTGTAAAAGCCAGCTGCAATCTCTCAATTTTTATTACTTCTATACATAATAATTCCATACCTTTGGGTACAAGTTCTGCTTTTCTAGCAATAATGAAGTCAGTAAAAACACTGACTGGTTCAGTAGATCTGCTTTCAAAATACTGCTCGCCTTAGTGATGGTGGCAGGACCTAGCATTTCCCTAACAAGCCTTTTTCCATGATTTGCTTTGTGAATTTGCTTCATTATCAGCTCTTCAATCTCTTTATGACAACATTTGTCTTAAGAATCTCAACACACTGTCAATTTTAAAAAAAAATTCTATTATATTAAACTACTAGAAGTGCTGGATTTTTTCCTAAGGAAGCTTCAAAATTTTCAGTTTAACCTTAGGTTATATTTTGTGGTTAGTGGCTGTCTTTGTAAGGAAGGTAGCTGTTCCATGTTTGCAAGTACAGAACATGAAGTATGCATGATATTTTAGGAGCATTGGAAACTGAAATCCATCCCTGGTGTGAATTTTGCTGCATGAGCTCATTTTTCTAACTTTTAAAGCTGGTGCCACATCCATTTACATGATTTAGAGTTTCTTCATCTGCATAAACAATCCTTTAAACCAATCCTATGGTCTAGGGTAAATAAAGAAAGTAGTACAGGGAGATGAAAAGCAGTGCTCCTATAATACTTGAAGAGATACCTAATACCATAAAATAAATAGTGCTCCTATGATGAGACTGTTAAAGGATTAAATACAGCCATTTTCTTTCCACTTCCACTTTATTTTCTCTGTTAAGAGCTGTGTTCATCAGGTGCGCCTTCATGCTGTACTGCATCTCAGGAACGTGTGACACTTAGAATTCGATCTGTTGTTTTTCATTTTGATTTCCAGCTGTTTAAATAAAATTATCAGTTATTTTAAATAACCTATACATGAATAATTAAAACTTCTTTCTTTAGAATCAGCCCTACAGACTCTAAGAATCTGTTGTGTTTCACTGTGAGTTTTCCGTTCCTGTACTCTGGATCTGTAGTCATTTGTTCATCAGTCAAAACTGAGATCTCCAAAGTAAAATGAGAAGCGCAGAGAAGAAAACTAAGTGCTATAAAAATAGGTTGAAACAAATCCATTTTCATGCTTTTGCTCGTGATGTTCAAATAAAAGAGGCTGAAATGAGCTCAGTTAGAATCCTTCCAGAGTGGGAAGATTGCAAAAGTGAACATAAGCACTAATGTAGCTGTCCACACTCTAAACCATGAGACTGATAATGCCTAAAAGCTGGACATTGCTTGTGTCCTGCTATTTGCCAGCTGTCCCTGTTTTCCATAATGACCATTTAGGTCCAGAACCAGTTGAATAAAACTTAAAGAAGGCCAGGCTTTAGTCATATCTGCTTAAGGCAGCATAAAAGTCATACTCATGACTGTTTCTCCACTTGAAACTCTCACTGTATGTGAAATGCATGTGATAACAGGATGAACCTCATCCCTTACTGAGATAAAAGGGAGAAGTATGTAAAATGATCTTCATCAGCTATGGGCTGTGCATTGAACAAAATTTAGCTTATTCCAAGAAACAACAGAGGATTACAAAGAGCTCACAAAAGATCTTTGGGAAAAACAACTCATCTCATCTTCAAGAAAAGGGAGTAGGGAATGTGGTGTTACTTGTTCAGTAATTAGGCAGTATCAAGGGTATATATATATATGTATATGTATATTTGTACTTGCTGTGGGTATAATTTGATTAACCCCACAGTAAAAGTTCTTCCAGAGCTTGAGTGCACTGGCAAAGAAAGTGTTTTAACAGTCACTGTGCAATGAGCAGTATTTGTTTACCCAATCTATTTTTGTGACCAAAGCAAGTATGATGTAGGAAAAAAATAATGCTAATCTTTGTGTGGCTTTTAATCCTATTCCTTACATGTTTATATCCATCCTTTTTTGTGACACTGTTACATTTCTGTGTGAGCACCTGTGGCATACTCTAATTCTTGTGTTAGTGTGTAACTGTGCCAAGTTTTTTGGGCACAATTAACAAATTCAGACATCAGGAAAAAGCGAGCAGCATGGGTGGACCCTGGGTACTGTGCTGGTATAATAGTTATTGTATCAGTTATTTATCTGTACTTTAACAATTAAAAAATATTATCTTCTTCCAAAGATTTCTCTATTATATGAGGATGCTGTAGAAGTTAAACTAATGCAGTCAATGATTTTTCTTTCTTTTGGGAATCCAACTGCTGAACATGACTTCTCTGAAATTCTGTTAATGAAGTGGCCTTACATGAAATTAATAACTGTCTGTCAAGCATATCCTCTGCTGGTTCTGTTAGACATTAGGATTTTGGTGCAGCTGCCTCTGAAGTGTTGATTTATCCAAATGATTTTCATGCCAGCCTGAGTTTATCTCAAAGAGATTGCAGGATGCTTTCTGCACAACAGGAAAGCAGTGATATTATTTCACTTATTCTAGTATATAAAAGAGAAATGGGGTCATTTCATGTATTCTTTCCTTCCTTTTATTGAAGTATCTTTCCACTGAACCATTTCTTGTTCAGATCAGGAACTTCACTTTTCACTTAGTCAAACACCTTAAGTACATGAAGATAGGTCATACCTACTCTACTCAAAATATCACAGGTGTGCTAGGGACCAAAAAGTGTATTTGCATAGCTCATTTAAAAATGGAATTAAAATTTAGTCCTTGCATCCTCTTTAGGAAGAAATTCTTGCTGATAAACCTGGATTTAAATTTATGCTTAGAGACAAAGTGTAAAATATGAGCTTTTTAAAGCTTCAATTTCAAAAAGTAAGGCCAAGTTGTCTAACATGTGATTTAATAAAAATGTTCCCATTGCTGACAGTAAGAAGATTATTTAGTCCTATAAATAGTAACAATGAACAAAGCATATTGATGTATTGTTTAGCAGGTCAGTCTGGTTTAACTTCTTTCAAATAATTTAGAATATGACTAAATCAAAGATGCTGTGTGTGAAAACATGGCCCTTTTGAAAGTGGTGGACAGTTTTTTCAATAATTTGTACTGGTACTTGAACCATGAAAAATGATGTGTTGATATTATTGCCTGCAGCAGTGAAGAAAAGTGCAACAAAGACAATAGAATCACCACTATCACTGTAGTCACAATGGTATTTTTAAGTTTATTAAGTGCTGGCAGTCTGTCACATAAGCAAGGTTTATATGAGGCCCATCCCCTTTAGAACTTATTACAGGACTTAACACAAATTGGTTGATGCATCAGAAGGAGTTTCACAATCAACCAACAAGTTAACTGCAGATGATGATTCAGGTGTTTTGCAAAATTTTTTCTGAGAAGAGGTTTTTGTAGAAGGTATTTGTAGAAGAATTCTCTAACAGATCATCCCTAAGAAGATCACCATACCTGACGTTTGTGGTGTCTAGATCTCTTTTGCTCAATCTGTGTTTCCATGACCTAATTCGTTATCTCTGCAGTTTAGGTTTTATTTATGTTCTACAGGTGGCTGATATAAGCCACATCATAATGGAATTTGAATTTCCCTTCATGTCCAAATTCTACTACATCATTACAATTCATAACTCTGATATCTCAATTGAATTTTAGAAAAGTAGCAACTAACCCAAAATGAACAGAACATTTTAGGAAAAAATAAGGAATTCCAGAATGGTGCCTTTTTCTGAGGATCTTGAAATTTATGAAGAGAGTTTTGCAATGTCCCTGTAAGAGACATGTAAATGTTGTCCTTGTTGTATAATTGAGAAAGTGAAGCAAAAAGGGCTTGTGAATTTTGTAATGTTTCTTAGGAAGCCTAAAGCAGATTCAGGAATAGAATCTAGCTGCCTGATTTTTCAGAGTGATACTTTCATCCTGGAACTCATCCTTTCCTCTTTGGACATTTATTACAGGCTGATCAGAATGGCTGTATCCATATAAAAAGGAATGTTACTTCTGCAGCTTTAGCGCTGGAACATCATAAAACAGCTAGACTGCAGTTTTTGTAAGCACATTGTTTACAAGGGCGACAAAGTCAACTTTGTTCTACAACTTTTTACAGAAAGTTCTGGCTGCAAAAGTAGATTTCTAAATGCCAGGTTGTGTTCAAGTCATGCAGAAGTTCAAGGCCATTTATTCAACACAGGAAAGGAAGAAGCAACCTCAAGACACTGTTTATATTGTCAAAAGAATATCGTTAGCTCTACAGTGTTATGAGAATATTTTCCTCTGCATTTCACTGCAAGAGCAAAATTTGACATACATTTGATGGGATTCCAATTGACAAAAAATAACGTGTTAGCAAGTCAATACCACTGAGAGACCAACGTGATGTCTGATCTGACATCAAGATGAATTGTTCCAAGCCCTAAATGTGCAACTGGTACTGAAAATAAATTTCTAATTGTATTATACATCTTTCAGAACATCATATACAATTGATTTCCCCTCTGCCATTGCCTAATTTCCACCTAAGAATAAACTTGACATTTTCCCCCAAAGTCACTAATAAACAATTATTCAGAAAAAGAATGTTATGCAAAAAGATTAAGCATATTATTAAGCATGTTGTCAAATGGGCAGTGTTGTGTGTTTTGAATTATTTTTGAGACTTTTCATACTGAGAAATATGCCATTATCTCTAAGTCCAGCATAGTTTATCATATCAAAAACCTCTTAATTTGTAAGTCAAGTAGACAAGGATGCTTTATACTGTTTCTCCCTTTAGCTGAAGACAAGCAAATATATTTGACTTGAAACTTTGGGCAAATTCTCCTTTAGCACTTAGCTTTCTTAATTTGGTTATATCATACTTGCTTTTAGAGTGTAAATGTTGGGGAAGGATAGGAAGTATAGAAAGGCACAAGGACATACATGTTTAGGGATGCTAAATAGGACTTCAACAAATTTAATTGAACTAGTTGCAACTAGATGCATCTCCTGGAGAAACCTAATGGTCTGGACAGAGATTTCTGTTCTCTCCTGATTTTTCTTGAAACTTCATTTGATTAGGTTTGATGGATTGCTCTCTTGCTTATCCAGTAATAGAAAGTCTCTACATGCTGATATGGTAATGAATGGGCTTCATCATTCCCTCTCCGTTTTCAAACTGCTTCTTCTTTTTTCTTTTTCTTTCCTTTCTCCCCTTTTTTTTTGGTCAGCTCTCCTACATGTGCTTATTTTTGTGATATTTTCTCCACTTGTACCAGTGGTCTGCTAAAAGTCATCTACTATGCAGCTGGAAGGTTGAGGGAGGTGATTTTGTCCCTCTATTCTGCTCCTGAGGAACCCCAGCTGGAGTGCTGCATCCAGCTCCAGAGCCTCCAGAACAAGAAGGAAAAGGATCTGCTGGAGCACAGCAGGATGAGAAGGGCCAGAAGGACATGTTCATTGTCTTTGCATGGAAATTCACCCGGAAACATATCTCCCATCTTAGATATATATATATATATATATATCTCAGTATATCATATATATATATATATCAATCATAATATGATAAATCAATATAATTTAAAAAGTTTTAGCTTCATTTTTGAGCCAACTCATATGATAAATTCTATAACTCATATATATATATATATATATATACTCACTATAAATATGCAGTATTTGCTTTATCACTGTTGCAGTTTGCTTCATAGCCAAATGACTGGTTAGATGCTTCAGAAATTGAAAAGGGCTCTTTACTAGAGTTTCCTGGTCCCTACCAAGAATCATGGTAATGATTATTGTATACAATAATCCGTGATGGCTGTGATACTTCTCTTCCAACAGGGATTAAACCAGAATTTAATCATGGCCATGAAGGCACAAGGTATCAGTGGTTTGTTTACTAAATTGCCCCTTAACACTTCTGCACCACAAACAGCAGCCAATGCCTACATTTCAGCAGAGCACCACCTTTGTTGTTTACCAATACCATACCCTACTCAATTTGCAATGAAGGTTGTGAGTTCTAATATATTTTTATATATATTTTTATATATATTTTCAAGGAAACATCAGCAATCCCTTGCCTACTGGAGCAGTCTCTGTTTTGCAGCTGGGTGACACTTATTAGGGTAACTTAGCCTATATTCTGGCTACATTTGTGGCTAGTTTCAGAGCATTTTCACAGAATCACGAGGTTGGAAGAGACCTTCAAGATCATTGAGTCCAACCCTCAATCTAACACCTCAACCAAGCCATGGCACTGAGTGTCTTTTTTTCATCCAGTCTTTTTTTAAACATATCCAGGGATGGTGACTCCACCACCTCCCCAGGCAGACAATTCCAGTACTTTATCACCCTTTCTGTAAAAAATCTTTTTCCTAATATCCAACCTATATTTCCCTTGGTGCAACTCGAGACTGTGTCCTCTCGTTCTGTCAGCTGCTACCAGGAGAAAGAGACCACCCCCCACCTGACTACAGCCACCTTTCAGGGAGTTTCAGAGAGTGATCAGGTCACCTCTGAGTCTCCTTTTCTCCAGGCTGAACAACCCCAGCTCCCTCAGTCATTCCTTTTTATCTGCTGCTGTAATTCTGCTGTGAGTATTAGCAGCATATCTTCGAGGTACATGGTTTTATTGCATTAATGCTATAATTGTATCTTCAGTTGGCACATCTTACTTTAACATACTGTTTTAATATAGCAAAACCTACTACAATGGTCCTAAGTGTGACTCTATACAGACTTTTTACTACTAGCATGCATGTCATGCTCTCACCCTATGAGACTGAGTTGTGCCAGGCTTGCCCCAGGGATGTTTGTTTCCTTTATGTTTTGATGTGAAATAGTTCAAAATTGCAATAATAGTAAAGAAAACTACTATTTTTTATTCTTTTTCACTTGGTGATTTTTTTTCACAATTACCATGACCTTTCAAACACAACACTGATAAAAAAAGTTAAAAAAAAAAAGGTTGAAAGTAGTTAACTCTGCTTTTGTGGTTAGATTCCTTCCATCAGAATTGCCCAAAATACTTCTGTGACCCAAAACATAGTGGCTCCTATTTCAAGGCTGCAGTATTCAATGCAACATAGTCTTGTTTTATTGTTTAAATTTGCTGCAGTGTGGCATCAGCACTTACAGAAACAGTTAACCCTGACACCAGTGCACATAAAAACAGAAGTCAATGAGAAAAGTACCAGACTGATAAGTGGTAGGAATAGTTAATAGGGTTCTGCTGATAGTAACTTTATGGACTTGTATGATTTTGTGTAGCAATGACTGAACTTATTTCTGCTTGTTAAAGTGTTTCTCTAGAAATAGAGATTTACATTATAACACGTGAAAATGGATTCCTTGAAGAGGTCTGGAAACAGACTGGATTGTCTGAGACCTTTACTCACTTTAAATAATGTGGCACTGAAGTCAATAAAATTACACTTGCAGACTACTCCATGTGTTTTTACTCTTTGTCTCTGGGATTCATTGTCTATTAAGGCTTGCATTTCTAACAAAACTCAATTACTCTTGGCTATGTTAGCTGCACATTTAGCTTGCATGCCAAGTATAAGAAGGATGGCTAAAGACAACAGTGAAACTTGTTATTAAAATCTGGATAATTTTTTAAAATTTTTTTTTCAGATTAATCTCAGAGATCTTGGGCAGCTATATAAAATCCGCATTGGCCACGACAACACTGGAAATGATCCCAGCTGGTACCTGAAGGAAGTCAGACTTGAAAGAACAGTCCCTCTTTCTGATGAAGAGATTTGTCTCCCTGTAGAGAGCTGGCTTTCTGAAGACAAGGATGAAGGTGATACGTGGAGAGAAGTGGCAGTAAGAAGCCCTGCAGAGGAGCTCTTGCCATGTACGTGCTCAGTATTTTAGATCATGGTTCACTAACCATATCCTGTGAGTATATGACAGCTTCTCTTGTTTCCACCAGGGCAGCCTGCCCAAAAGCCAGTGTAACCATGGAGCAATCCCTGGGAATTGATCCTTTAACCGCATTCCTTTCCTTCCCAAAATCAGAATAGCTGTGACCAGGGCATTGTACCCTATAAAACGTTTGATTTCTCAGAGTGCCATACATCGCTGGTAAATACTTCTCTTTAGAGAAAGACATCGGGCAGGAAATCAAGGTATGTAATGTCATCTGATATCCAGTTCCTTTAAGAAAGTTTGAGATCATCCTTTCTTGTCCTGCATAAAACATACTTTACCAGAAATCCATGATCTGAATCATCACAGGTGTTTTCCAAATCAGGCTTGTGTCACAGCCATTCACATAGAAATTGTTAGCTGCAGGGTGACACTTTGGGACTTCAAAGTTTATGACAGCTTTAATGCACTTTATTCTCTTCAAGTGAAGTGGGAAATAGCCCGTCATATAAGGTTATTATTTAAAAAGTCCTGAGCCATTAGAGAGGAGTAGGGATTCAGTATAATCACTATGTGTGATTTTTTTTTTTTAATAGACTCTCTTTACATTAATAGAATGACAATGATGCAGTTGATGTCCAATAATGTCTGCCAATGAAAGGTCTTAAATGGATAGGTGCTATCATTTAGCAAATTGGATTCAAACTGATGCAGTGAATTTTGTAAGGTATTTGGGATTCAACTTTAAAAAAACCATCATTCCTTAAGTGACAATCAAATAATTTCAGAAGAAAATATTGCAGAAGTGATAATCCATAACTCAAAAGAACATAATTCTCTGAAAAAAAAAATAAGACTGTGATGTGTGAATGTTTTATTACAGAGGCCAGAAGGTGCTAAGAGACATGTATGAGCCAGCTCACATTTCTGCTTTGCTCTTTATTTTTTTAAATTTTTTTTCAGAATAGTTACTGACTTAAATAAGAGATTTCAAAAAATGGGACTGATCAGGATGAACCGAATTTTATGATCATTGACATATACCACAGTACCATATGCCACTCACAGTGACATATATGTCATTTACTGGTGCAATAGAAAAATAGTGCAGAAGCCAATTAGGTTGTACGAACAATCAATTCAACATCAATAATTCAAATCTGCATTATGCAGTCTGAAAAACCTATTCATAGGAAACTATTAATATTCTGGTCTATGCACTCTATATATTTGTATATAAAAAATCAAGTCAGTTCTATGAAATGCTGGAAATATCTTTAAAATGGCATGTTTATTTAGTCTTTAATCATTGTATTACTGCATATTTCCTTGTGTTTGCAGGAACAGGATCTTTATTAAAATATGTTTCAAGTATGTAAGAAAAGACACGTTTCCAAAATAACTTGGAAATTTCCCAAAACTTGAAGTTTTACTAATTAGTTATTGATTTTAGGAACATTTAAATTGAACATCAATACAAACTCAGCAAGGAGTCCAAAGGATTTCCTATTTATTTTCTCAAGAACAAGCAAATTAAACACTATCCATTTTCATTTCCCATTTAAAAGCTAATTGCTTACAAGGACTGAACAAACCACATCAAGTCACTTTCCCCAGCAGAAGAAACTACACACTGCTAATTACTTAATGAAAACTTGATATGATTTAGGAGTTTGTATTCTGCACTTTCAATTTAATCTGTTATTTTCTGGTGATACTAGATTTGCATAAGTATAAAAGTCATGTGCTGGAAACTTTAAACAAAGTGAACAAATGTAAACTAAGCACAGAAGGCATTGGTCTTTTAATTGCTGATCTTAAGCACTTACCTCATTGCTCAACTTCTCTCTTAGAAGAAAGGGTAATTTTTCCTTATTCTTTTTCCCAGCTGAAGTTTTCTATGCAACCAATATGGACCCAAAGCCTTAGAAGAGTTTTTTGACACCTTGGCTTTCTTTTTTTTTTCTAGCAGCTCATCTTAAGATGAGAATTTATTTCCTGAATCTGTTAGCTTTTCTTTACCTTCCTCTCTGAACTTGCTTCTTTTCCATTCAAATTTCTCACCTTGGTAACACCACTTAGTTTTTCTGACTGTCCTTCAGCCACTTCAAAATACTCTCACTAATCTGGTCTCCTACTCCAAGTATTGATTTCAGTTCTTTCTAAATCTCTCCATCTCACTACTCTCAACTTCTTTCCTAACTCAGGTTTCTTGTCCCTCCAATGCATGTCTGCCTTTGTCTCCCCTTTTCTTATTTTTTCCACATTTGTAAGGATTTCCAGATTTGTAAGGATTCTGGGTCAATGGCTCCTTTTTCTCTTCCTATTACATCTTCTCTTTTACTTTTCCAGCCTTGGAGATCTAAAAAACTTCATCTGATCTGTTTTTGAAGTTGTGCCTGATTTCAGCATTCTGTTGAACCATGAGATTCCTGGAGGTTTCCTTCAACCTGTTTCTATCCTAATCACAGCTGACCATTTCTGCTGCTATGTGGTAGATCACAAGACCTACCAAGTTTTATGATCTTTTGATCATAAAAAAAAGCTTGGAGAGATTTAGAAAGAACTGAAGTCAATACTCAGAGTAGGAGACCAGATTGGTGTCAGTTTTTTGAAGTGGCTGAGGGACAGTCAGGAAAACTGAGAGGTGTTACCAAGGTGAGAAAGTTAAATGGCAAAGAAGCAAGTTCAGAGAGGAAGGTAAGGAAAAACTAACAGATCAAGGAAATAAATTCACATGTTAAGACAAGATGCTAAAAAAAAAAAAAAAAAAAAAAAAAAATTCCAGCTCCAAAGATTTAGTGCCTTTTTCCACGTGGAGAAGTGTGCAGGCAAATACAGAAAAACTAGAAGGTGGCCTCTGACTGCAATAGTGCAAAAGATGACCAAAGAAAATAGTAATAACACAAATATTATCTCTACAAAATTTTTATCTCTGTTTTATCACTCAGAAGGCACCAACTACATAGATAAATAGTCAAGCTTCCTTATTGTAAGATTCATTAGCCAGTGTGTTTTTTCAAAGATGATAATTTTCTTGCATGTCATGAAGAATATATATTTTTTAGGCTCTTGCTCCAAATAATACCATTGGAGATTAGATAGCATTTATTGGAGATTAGAGTGGGAACTATAAATCTAACTGAAATGTCCTAACCTGATATTGTTTTTATATTTGTGTCTTCTAAATTAATATATGCACCACTTCTGAGGGAGACAGTCCCTCTTAACCAGTATCAGCCATTAAGAATTTGTTCCCTTTTAGCCTTAACACTGCACTAACCTGTATCTTTACCCTTCTGTCATGGCAAAATGCCAACCACACTCTGTGAAACCCAGGTAGTAAACACCAAGTGTTAACATCAGAGATTCAACCTTGCTGTTTGATGGATTGAGCCAAAATGACCATTTCATTCAAGTGGGCATTGCTTATGGAAAAAAGGCAACAGGAGCAATAATGTGCAATAACATTCTGGGGTCTTGGTATGCCAGAATAAAGAGAGGACTGAAAAGAAACAGTTGGACAGTTCTAATGTTTTGTGTCATTTAATATCTCTCCAGGTTTTGTGCTCTTTGGCCAGTTTATCTGTTTGCTCTGGCAGCCTGGTGGGAGTGGATTTGCTCAGTGAAGCACTCAATGCTGAAATAATGCTTAGTTAAGTGTCCAATGTCCTCCTTGTGGGAGTCTTGAAGGAAGTTTCTTCAGGCTTGTTCTGGTCTGTGTTCCCACAGACTGATTGCCAGTTTGTGCCAAGATTGTTGTCATTGTGCTCCTGGAATGTATTATCTGGTGTAGTTCCATCCAAAAAGAACCTAGGTCTTTGCTTTGAAACCACTCCATGCTGCACACCAGAAAGAAGTAGAGCCAGGCAGGGGATTCAGTGGTGTTGTAAGCAAACCAGTGCCATTAGGCACAGACACCTGTGGATCTTCAATTCATTTTCTCCTAGCTAGAATTCTCAATGACTGTACTTTTAGTAGAATTACTTTGAAAAGAGCTGACAACGAGACAGCAGTTTGCACCAAGTCAGCAGAAGGGCACCAATGCTCCTGCCATGAAAACTTTCATTTTTATATTCTCAACAATAAATTCTTTAATTCTATTATGTTTGTTTTCTTCTCCCAAAACATATCAAAATATTAACTTTGTCTTTAATGCAAAGCAACTGGAGAAGTTTGTTTATTGTTTATATATTCCAAAGGCAAGTGTCATAAGTCATTGAGTTCTGTACATTACTTCTTCAAAAGGAATTGATAATTATATACTATTCCTGTAAACTGGGACCAAACTATCTCTTGTCATTGGTGAAAAGGCTCAGGAATATATCAATTTTCTGTATTGGAAACTGTGATTCAGATGCCCAGAATGGGAAATCTGAAAAAACACGTCTCTAACTTGTGTTTTATTGCCCTTAGTACACCCTTAGGTTACCTCTTCTTCATAACCGGGAAAACTTCCTTTCTCTCTCTCTTTTGTCCAAGGTAGTTAATTTCTTATGTTATCAATAGATGCCAGAAGCTGGAATTGGGATTTAGAAAACTCCTGAAACCTCATGATAGTATCTCGAGATAACATTTTTACAGACTGTGCAACTGGAAATTTGGTACTAGTACACTTGACTACTCATATGACTCTACAGTATTTTTTAATATATTTGGTTCTGTCATTTTTTAGCACAGTTACACTGCTTTAAAGTCTGCCTTTTAGAAACTCCTCACCTCTGTCTGAAAGCACTTTAGTTCCCTTTTTCATCTGTTTCATCCATGCATCCATGTTGCAGATTTTTCTGTTTGGTTTCTAGAGCTTATCTAAGGTTACCCTTTGAACAATTTAAAGATTTCAATCACTTATTTTCTGAAAGGTCATTTTCTATTTTACTGAGTGCTAGTTGAGATTTTTTTCCCCGTGCTATACTGTATTAATTAATCCTTTTATATCCTTTATCAAAGTTACTTTATTTTCCAAAACATTTCTTCTATTACTTTGATGTGCTCCACATTGGACAGATGCCTAGATGTGAGTCTCAGAGGTCCCTCTCAATGCTGACTTCTGTTGGTTGGCCTTTATAAAATAATTTTCAACTATTTTTCCTTTTTTTTTTTTCCCCTAAGGTTTTGCCTCTCTGAATGTTTTGTCACCCCAGTTTACATCTGGTGTAATTTCACTGAATCAGCATAAAGCAAAATGAAATTACTAGTACAGAATAGGGGATCAGGCCATAAAGTTCTAATTTTCTGAGTTTTGGGATGTTTTTTTCTTCCTGCAGTGAAGGAGGTCTCCATTGCAGATGGGCCTGCAGTGGGGGCCTTAGAATAGGTTGGTTACTCAAAAAAATGAAACCACAGTCTCAGAGGGTGAACACATTATTTAGGATAGATTTACTTTACTTCTCTACACAACAAACTGTGTTTTGTGAACAGTATACAGAAAACTACAAATGGAAAAATTTCACATATGGTGAATCTTTTTGTCTCAGGAGTACATTCAATGGGTAGGTTTGTTTTCCAGATTTGGTTGTATTGTCCCATCAAACAATTGGTGCACCTTATTTTATTTGTTACAGGGTGGCACCATTGTTCTTGTTCCTAGTTTTAAGCAATCTTTAGCTCAGGAACCATTAGCACTAGCACCTTTTGTAGCTGTTCTACAGCCTGAAGGAACTGCTTGATAAAATCTGAAAAATTTAAATCCTCTCAGGCTGGTCTGTGCCTAGGTTTCCATTTGCACAGGAAAGGCTTAATGTCCACAATCTGTTTCGTGAATATTTATTTGAATGTACAGGTGTTTCACCATAGTGGCCATGTTCACCATGTTCTGATTAGGCATGTGTGTTTTGGACAATATTTTTCTTCATTTTTTGTGTGACTCCTATGAAATGTATTGTAACATATACTCAAGTTAAGGGGTATGAAAGTTCCTTTTACTTTCCTAATATAATAGCAGGTATTGTAGTAGCCTATATTTGTAGAAAAATTTAGATCACAAACTGGTCTTTTTTGTTAAGAAGGTTCCTGTATAAGTAATGCAGACTGTGTAGCTTAAATAAATGTCAGACCTAACATTTTACAGATTGTGAGGGATGTGTAGACACAAGAATCTATGGAAAATATTTTCCAGTTTTTACATTTCAAGATGTGCATGTTGTCTACTTCAGATTGATTTATTTAGGCTAATAAAAAAAGAGCTCTATTTAATGATTAGATCATTATAGTCTCTCTGGTTACCACAGAGATGCACAGCACTACAAAACATACTGTAATTTATTTATCTTTTAATATCTTTGTGTTGTGTTATAATTTCCTCTTGTTCTCTTCTTGTGTGTCCTTCCATGAAAGGACGTGTTGGTATTTTGACTTTGTAAACATTTATTGCTAAGTGGTTTCTTAAAAAAAAAAGCCTTGAATATGCTTTATATTATGCTTTCAGTTACTGTTTTCTTTATTTTTGATCAAGGAAATTGCTTGTAGTTGTAAGTATTACAGATACCAGTCTTTATATGTAAACATTCATAACAAAAACAATCTATACCCTTTCCTTTCCTCCCACAGATATTTTGCATTTGAAAAATTAAGAATCTAAGTAAGAGTGTAAAAGTGTGGAGGAGATTTCATGTCAATATGTTCCTTCTTTTACTACCTGCAGCATCTTGCTTCATGGGTAGTACAGCCCTGTTATTAAAATTTTTGGTCACAGATTATTATAATTTTTTTTTTTTTTTAAATGTAACCTGTCTCCTTCAACACTCCTAAAGATTTTCCCCCTTCATGATCAGTGTGGTTTTTTTTCTTTGCTGCACATGTTCTGTCACAGTTTGCTGCCACCCCTCATCCTCTGCCCTTTGGCCAGCTATGATTATATTAGCAGTTCTGATTTAAAATGTAATTTGGATATATATCTCAATTATGCTAATTATCAGGTCAATTTATCTTTGCTACTTGCTATTCATAGCTACAATTTGTTTTAGCATGACTTTTTAATGCTAAAAACCTTGAAACTAATTTTTATAAGGACCTGCCAAAATTTTGAAGATATGTGTGTGTTATTGAGGCCAATTATGTATCATGGGCAGTGTTGGTACATTAATGCATGGATGTGAGAGCTGCAATGAGCTCTTGGAATTACAGAAAATAATAAAATTGGTCAAGGAACACCACTTCTATTTAGAGTCCCAGTTGTAATAGTGATAAAGTGTTGGAGACACAGTGTTTTAAGGTAATTTTACACAGATTGACAGAAAGATCCTAATTTGGTTAAGCCTAGAGTCTATCCATCATTATTTTTCATCTCTTTTAATACATGTGGGACTATTTTTTCCCCTCAAGTACTGGCAGTGTTATTTTAATACTTGTTCAACTTCTCTGGGGATCAGGAATAGCTGTTTTTTGGTGATGGTGGACAACATGATGTTTGAGTTTTATAAGCTGACTTGGGAACCACTGAATAAGAAATTTATTTATTCTAATTCTAATAGCTATTTGGTGGTTTAAGGGTAACAGTATTTTAACTAGTTTTTGTAGAGTATTGTTCAGTTTCAAGAATTTTGTTATCATGTTCTGTTTTCATCTTTGTTCCTTCTTAAAAGGAACTAATTATTCTTGTTAGGACTTCTATGACTTTTCTTCACTCCCAAGAACTGTTAAGATTACGTGTAAATGAAACAGTAATCTTCCCTGTGATCTACCACATAGCAGCAGAAATGGCCAGCTGTGATTAGAATAGAAACACTGCATGGAAAAATTACCATTAAAATGTAAATAGGACTTATTTTTTTTTTTAAAGTCTCAGAGAAAAAAACTGAAATGAAACATAACAGTATATGATCACTGCAAAGAATTTTTTAAAAATAAATTGTAATTGTTATAAAAATTATATTAGTGTGGCATAGAACATCTTAATGCAGTAATTCTAAATTATATTGCAGAATTCTTTGAAGATTAATGTATTTTTCTTGTGTAAGACTTTGGTCTAGACTATAAGGAGAGGCATTAAAATGTTGTAAATATATTTCAACTGAGAGTTGTTTTTGGAAGTGCTATCATCACTAGTGACAGATGTAGAAATCTTTGAAAGCAAGATGACTCTTCATTTTTTATAGGTGTTCATCTGCTTGAACACCTTTGTATGTGGGTTAAACACCTAAAACCCCTTGGATCTGTGGTTGTTATTCCTCTTTTAAGATGAAATGAAGGCTAACAACCGAGATGATTTTTTGCATAAATCTGGAGGTTGAAAATACTTTGGCAGTGAAATGTAGCTCTTATTTCAGATGATGACTCGATATAGTTTGGTGGTCTTCAGATAAATTGCAAAGAAAGAGTTTGTGAACCAGCAATACATAGGAAAGCTCAGCATAATGTGGTTTTCTTAAGCTTAGTGTTTTCATATTTTTTAAGAGAATTAAATTCCATATCTTTTGAAGAGAATTATTGTCACTATCAGTGACAAATTCATGGATAGATGCTGCTACTTGTAAACTTGAAAATCAGTAGAGTTTTCTGGCAAAATTTTGATGAAGAAACTTTAGAATCAAGCTTGTACAAGCTTGAAGGATAATCTCGAGTTTTTTCTTCTTGTAGTGTTGGTGTATGAGGTCCATGTATACACAGGGGCTAAACTTGGTGCTGAAACAGATTCCAACGTTTATATCAACCTCATTGGGACAAGAGGAGATGCTGGAAAAAGGAAGCTCCATAGATCTAAGAATAATAATGTTAAGTTTCGACATGGACAGGTGAAGTAAAAACAATGTTACTTCTGAAAAATAAGGATAAATTACGTCTAGCAAACTGTTTCATCAAGAAATATAAATGCCTTTTTATTTACAAGGTTTATTCAAGCATTGACTATTTTCCTTATACAAAATTGCTTACATAAATTCATCAAAATGATAATTTTTGTCTGCTTGATCAGTCATTTACTGTGAGCTTTAGATATTGGAATTTTGGTATTTTGGTTATTTTGTATGGCACACATAGATAAAATGGTAACAATTGCATTTTTGTTGTCCTGAAGAGATCACTTCAGGAATTTCAGAATCAAGTTCTAAATCTGTATTCCTAAGCATGTTTTCCAGTATTGATGAGACACATAGGGCTAGAAAATACAATATAGACACAATCAAATAATTGAAACTGATCATTGTGTCATTCCAAAGGTATCAGTGCTGTCTCTGTGGAGTAATTTTCAAGTTTTTCAATTTTTGCATTTTGAAAACAAATTTTTCAAGTAATTTTCAATTATTCACATTGAAAAGTTTTAAAGGATCCTTACTGTTTGGCCAGGATGAATACAAACCAACAACATTCATTTTGGGAAAAAAAAAAAAAAAAAGAGGGAAAAAAAAAAAGCTTTTATATACTCTTAGAGTTAAAGCAATAGCTATGTCTAAGACTTTTTTAATTTTTCTTTTATGGTTCCACAGATGGATATTTTCTGCATAAAAGCTGTCTCACTGGGAGACTTGGAGAAAGTTCTGATTAGCCATGATGGATCTGGTCCAGGTAGGAATTAATTTCCTAGAGACCAGTCTGTTTTCAAGTCCTTTTTAAACCCAATGCACTTGTTTATGTTGCATACTTCACAGAAAATGTGACAGAAGGTCTTGCAGTGATAAAAAGTCTTCCTGCAGGTTGATCACTGTGATGGGACGATGAAAAACTGTGGTAATGGACAGAAAAAATTACATGAGTTTAATGTCATATACTATTATTCCACTCTTTGTTTTCATGATTATGTATCAGAAACCACTATTTATTTGCATGCAGAAACCTCTCAAAAGTGTGACTCACACTGGTAAGACAATCTTTCACTAGACAAACAGTGACAACTATCCAGGAAGGAATTAAAGATATTCAGCAGCTGATTTGCTACCTGACAAAATTTGAGTAGCTATAACGCAATGTCCTTGCTGCTTTGGGCAATTGTAGAAGATTTGATTATGTATTTGGTCTGTGAAAGTCAATGTTCCAGTGAGTGACATTGCATTCATTTGTAGGTTTTCAGGAAAAAGGAAAGAATTTGCTGATGAGATGAGTTTTGGGTACAGGCCCTCCAAGAAGTGTGCATCTCCCTGGAATGATGTAAATGAAGAGAAAACAAACATTTAAAAGTACCAAAGAGATAAATACTGCAAATATGCTTAATTTATTAATTAATTTCTAGGAAGAAGCTAAGTAAAGAGAAGGATTTTTAAGCAGTTCAGTGCTCCACTGATGACAGATTATAAAAGCCTGTTTACCCTACTCTGTTCTGAAATGGCCCCAAGCAATGCCCATCTTGCTGTCTGTACTGCCTAAGGCTCTGAGCAGGCTTGTGACTGTTAACAGTGCAGCCTTGGAATGGTGTGTAATCTTGTTTCCTGTAGCTGTAGTTCCATACAGTTTGCTGCCTTCAGCAATATGGATGATTGCACACCTGAGAGTTTCACATTGTAGTAACCCAAGTCACAACACTAAAGGCTCTGTGGTGGAGCCCACCTGTCCTCTATTCCACACTGCACACTCTCTTCCCTCATATCTCCTTTAATAGGCAGCACAGATCATCAGGATCAGCATTACAAATCTGTAACGCAATTCAGCTATCTCAAGATGTTTTTTGACATTGCAGTTCAAATCTGTGGGTTTGAAGAACTATCTAAAGGGGACAATGGATTAAATTCTATCTGTAACAAAATGTAAGCCTTAGTAATTCAAAAGGCTGCTCAGTGTACTCAGCACAGTCAGATCTCACAGACATCTTTTGAGCTGTGTCCAAAGCTAGCCACACATAAGCCTTGCCTGAGATGACTGAGGGGTTGAGAACTGGAGAAGGATGGTGTCTCAGGAGGGACTCGACCTCTTGGGGGGTTGAGAGGGAGGAAGGAGGGTGAATGAGGAAAGTAAGACTTTTGTCTTAGAGAACAGGGTTTGCTCCATGCAATGCCTGGGAATGCCCTTCCTGTGTGCTGCCTTCTAGGGACTTCCAGACTCATATGCAGCCAAGGAGACAAAGCATAAAGATAAATAGGATGATTGTTTGCTTCTGATCAAAACATCCCACATGCTGTTTTGCTGCAATGCGCCAATAGGTAATGGTGAATCAGGCAAAACCTTGTAAGCAATATGACAAGTTGTGAGTGGTGCAGATACAGTGAGAACAGGATATTTAAGAAGGACATCACAGGACAACCAGACCAGTCACTAGGATGGTCATTGGAAGTGATATAAAAGACCAGCATGGATGAGCCAGTGGTTTCTGCAGTTAGAGAAAAGATGAAGTCAGTAGCCCAGCAGAAGTGAGACTGCACAGCCCCGTGCCTGCTGGTCCCACAGTAGCAAGGCTGAGTGTGTGTTCCCAGTAGACACACACACAAACACATTTATAAAACACATATGTGCACATAGCTGTCTGTGCAGACCAACACAGACAGAACTGAGCATGTACACAAACAGTACAAGTGGCCTTTCCCTGTTACCCTCTGCAGCTGATCAGAACAACAGTCCATCAGTGTCAAATACAAAAAATATGTACAGGATGCATATATAAAGCATCCAGTAGCTGGCCTTAGGCAGTCAGACTTTCTGGTTGCTGACTCTGGATCCTTGGATCCCCAGTTTTGCCAGTTACTGCCACCAAAGCATACAAAACCTCTCCAAGGCTGCAGCCCCACTCCATTTGCACATGAGAGCATAAGTTTTAAAAAATTGTTAATTAATATTTTTATATAAGCAATAAGAGGTTGTCTCACAGAGGACCAAAATTTCTAGCTTTCACACAAATCTTGATTATTGACATAAGCAGATTTGTCCCAACACCCTTGTGCCTGATTACAGGGAAACAAAAGATGTAGGCTGGGATGTGAATGGTGTTGACAGTTCAGAGATGTATGCATGTATTTGTCTCTGAGGGAGAAAACCCACCCCTCTTAAATTAAAACAGGGTAAGGTAGAGAAGAATTGCATCTCTTATGAAAGAAAAAAAAATAATAAGGCTTTCATTCTGTTAACATATTTATTTAGATGAGATCTGTCTTAATATGATCTGTGTTTCTTCTAGAAAAAGATAATCTGGGCTCTTTTTCTTAAAATTTATTAAAAAAAAGAGTATGATTTCACATGATAAACTTTTGTCATTTCAACATAGGCAGTGGATGGTTCCTGGATAAGATTGTCATCAAATATAAAGAAGGAGAGGAAGATCAGGAGGTTGTATTTCCTTGTAATAGGTATGTCATTCATGGAGAAAAGGAATTTTTTACCTGCCAGCAATGTAATGAAAAAATTTTAGGGCAGATATGTGCACACAACCTAGATGTTTGAGCAAGCCCCAGAGTTTTCAACATACAAGTGATGCAAAATTTTACAGCTGAAGACAAGGAAAAAATGTTCCTATATTTGCATGGAAGGGAGTCATAGCCTGACACAGAGAAGCACCAAATCAAATGTATAAGAGGAAAGGTGTGCTGATATTTTTTAAAATCTAAATTATACAGAAACCATGTGAAAATAAATATTTCAGTTCTCAATCTTTTTGTAAGTATTGTGTGTAAAGATCTGAAATTACATAGCTGCCATCATGGAAACGTGATGGGATCTGCCGTGGATGACTATAAACTCTTCAGCAGGGAGAGGCAAGGAAGGAGAGGAGGTGGGGTAGCCCTGTATGTCAGGGAATTTCTTGGTTGTCTAGGGCTTGATGGTGGAGATGATAGAATTGGATATTTATGGGTAAGAAATGGGGGGAAGGCCAGCAAGGCCAGTGTCATGGTAGAAGGGCCTAGGTCTGTTACAGACCAGCCAACCAGGAGGACGAGGCAGACAGAATGTACTATGAGCAGCTGGAAGAAGTCTCACAATTGCCAGCTGTTGTCCTCAGGAGGGACTAGAAATACAGTACAGCAGAGGAAAAGGAGTTTAGGAGGTTCCTGGAGCCCATGGAAGAGAACCTTCTGACATATTTGGTGTTGCAGTAGAATAGAGAAGATACCCACTGGATGAAGGAAAGGCTGACACACTTGATGCCTTCTTCCCCTCAGTCTTCAACAGTAATACCAGTTCTCCTCATAGCCAGCCTCCTGAGCTAGAAGAAAGAAGTGGGGAGCAGAAAGAACCCCACAATCCAAGCAGAAATAGTCAGAGGCCTGCTGCAGCACTTAGACATATCCAAGTCTATTGGGCTGGATGTGATCCAGGCGTGGGTACTGAAGGAAGATGCCCTTGAGTCACAACAACCCCATGCAGTGCTGCAGACTTGGGATGAGTGGCTGAAAAGCTGTCTGGTGGAGAATACCTGGAAGTGCAGGTCAACAACCAGCTGAACATGAGCCAGTGTGTGTGCACAGGTGGTCAAGAAGGCCAACAGCAACCTGGCTTGGATCAGCAATAGTGTGGCCAGCAGGACGAAGGCACCTGTACTCGGCACTGGTGGGGCTGCATCTCTAACCCTGTGTTCAGTTTTTGTCAAAAATTGCTTTCTACTTTTGGAAACTGCTAGTGATCTTTTGTTTCTTAGGATGGAAGGAGGAGATAGGTCTCAAAAGTTAATTGAGCTATTTATTGCAACAAGAGTTGAAATACAGTGGAATTTAGACTTCATGCATACGAGATTTATTCATAGAGTTTTGTTACATACAAGAAATGAAATGTGTTATGGATCCTTGGGTTTAAACAACTACATCATCAACATGGAGTCAATAGAATAGAAGCTGATAGTGTACACGTATTTATTTATTTTTAAATCAGTGAGGTTGTTGAAGATTGAAAAATATTATGTGAACAAAGGGGTTCAACTGAAGGAGTATGAATGTATGTTTGCAGTGAAATTATATTGCAGAAAAGCTCCTTAAATTCATCGATATAGAAGAAAAGAACAGAAGTTGTTTGTTGCTGGAGATCTGTCAAAGTTTTAGAAACTTCCAGACCTGCAAGTTTTATATATAATTTTGAGAACAATGACTATAACTAACCACTGCAGGTTTTACAACTCCCTCACATGTACTCATATGTACTGAGTTGAGTCTCTGAACCAATAAATAATTAGTATTTCATATAATGCACTCCATATAGTACTATCACACTTCATACAGCTACCATGAAAATTCCTTTTTGCCTGGAGCAAATTGAGCCAAATTCTTATATGAATAAGGCCAACTGTGCTGAAGAAGAAAATTTGATCTTGGAAGTAGTTTCAAGGTGTAATTTCATAAAAGGTGATAACATTTGATAAAAAATACTGTTGGAGACAAAAGGTAATGGTCAGATAATATATATACTATGCTAATAGTTTTTATTAATCTTATTATTTTTTGTTTTTGCAATGAAAGATGGTTAGATGAATATCAAGATGATGGGAAAACAGAGAGGGAGCTAACCGCCAATAGTAAGTATTTTGTTAAAGAAAATTTGTTAGCACTATAGTATATACTTAATGCCTAGTTATTAGTGAAGAACCCTTCCAGATAAGACCATAACTTAAGTTAAAAGTGACAATGAAGCTAACTCACAATTATTTTTCCTGTTCATATTTTAGAGGATGGCAGTCCAATGAGGACATCCCTTAAAGGTAAGAGTTGTTTTCCAGCCATTGGTTTCTATACCATAGTTTTTGCTGTTTGAATTTAAATCTGTATTGCAAGAAATTCATGAGCAAGTGACCTCATTTGTATGTCTGTTTTGTTGTATATCAACTGTGAGAGAAAATGAAAAATTTGCTGGCAGTAGTTTCCAGGAAGGACTATACCTTAATAAACAATTGAGAAAAAACATAAACCATTTCTGGTTTTCTTCCTATTGCTACTATTCTGTCCTAAAATCAACCAGGTATTCCTCTGAGAAGAGATTCAGGTGTTGTTTTGTTTATCCCAATGTCACTGTCATTTAATACTTGGGGATAGGTCCCCTAGCAAACATCAGCAAGTTGAAAAATGTGTTGTGAAGTGTCAGTGGAAACATTTTCAGGTCAAAATTCCAAAGCAGACAGAAATAATGCAAACTTAAACTCCAAATCCTCCAGTGAAACTAAATGTAGTATGTGCATTCAGTTGGCTAAATCTGCTTGGATTAATAAAAAGACATGAATAAATAACTCCCCACCCAGCCTTCTGTTTTCATATCTACAGTCTCATCCCTGTAATGCACTAGTTGCCATCTCCATGTTTCTTTCTAACCAGAAAAGAGAAACAGAGTGACACACATACTTTTTATGAAAATTCAACTGTAAATGGCTATTCTGTACAACTGTGTCTTGGAATTTTACGGGAGCAACTAAACTAAAAAAAGTAGTGTTTCCATTTGTTTCTTAAAACAGTGACTTGCTTTCTGTAGAATGAGTCTTAGTCTCTCAATCTAGTTCCAGTTTCAGTGAAAATTGAATAATTTGCATTCAAACAGTTTAGCCAACAGCTTTATTATTCCACAAAAACATAACTTTGACAAGAGGGGAATGATGAACTCAGATAAATAAAGACTTTCTCACAGAGAAAGTTAATTTTCACGAGTGACTTGGAATTGGATTCTACATTTTGCTAAGTGCACAGTTCTGAGACACAACCATAATATCTGTTCTACCTTATGCTCAGAAAATAGACTATATTTTACAACCAATTCAAAATTTTTCCCATCACAGTTTCATTCTTCATTATGTTATAGTAAGCAGGCACAGATGCACAGGCTGTTCATTGCCTGTGAGCGTCAAGAGTGATCAGACTCAATATATTGATTATGAGGAGAAAGGAGCGGCTTATTCTTAACCAGCTTCTGAAATATCACGCTGTCAAGATGTCCAGGAGGACCCAGAGATTGCTGAGATCAGAGCTTCTGAAAAAAGAGGTTATATAAAAGAGAAGAACATTTTTAGGAAGTTATCTGTCAGTTAGCTATGTTAGCTTAGCTTGAGCTGCTCTTCAGCCATCCTTGTTTTAGCTATGGGCTCATTCCAGTGAGGAACGGAGATAGGTTAGAGATTGGACTTTTATGCCTTATGTGAAAAAGATGATGATGGACTGATTTTTCACAGTCTCATTTGTGTTGCCATATCAGTGATCTCATAGACCTTGCATGACTGAGCTTTGTAGGAGGGTAACAACCACAGGGGTTTGGAAAGATATCCTGTAGTCAGTTCTGTGTCATTCTATCATGACTCAGTGCCAATGTCAGAGCTGGTGAAAGAACGAGATTCAGAGCCCTGGGAGAAAAAATAATTCCCTTAGATTCTCCCAGCACCTGTAGCAGTGAAGATTTTACATGGTGGAATAGTGATAAGCAGTCCCCTTCAGAGTGGAGGTGAAAACTTTCCATGTAACATACATTTGCTGAGTAAGAGGCAAGTGGAAGTTCTGATGTTAGGGAGTCTTGTTTTAGGCACTCATGTGGTCATATTCTGTATGAGCTCTGCAAATGGGCTTCAGGGAAAGTCATAAAAAGCTGATTGGCATAATTCAGTGTTTGCTGATTTTCAGGGAAAGTTCAATGTGCTTAGGTCAGGTCTAAAGCACTAGTTACAGAGAAAGGTATTTTATAAGTCATTCTGAAGGTCAGAAATCTCATTCACTTTAGATGTGGATAGAAACCCGTTCAACCACCTAGACAAAGAGAAAACCATCATTTCCAGGTAGGTTACTTGAGGCCTCTTTGTGCTTTTTCAGCCAGGCTGGCATTATGCCAGCTCTAATGAAGCACAAATCCCAGATCGCTGTCACTGCTTCTGCTGGCTATGGGTTCTGCCAAAATACCGTCTGCCCATATCAAGTTTTCTCAGTAACCTTTGCACATTTGTACATTACAGAGAGGCTCTGGCAAATCAGGCATAGGAATAAATTTATTTTTATGCCTGTGATTTCTCCTTGTATATTTGATGCAAGATAAATAGAAAAAATGTATTGTTCTGGTGGAGAAGGCAGATAGGTGCTCTCAGCTCTCCAATGAAGCTGATTTAACAGATTTGAAGTTGATTTGAATGGAACTTCATGTTACTCTCTAAAAGTTTCTTACACGGTAGGGATATTTTACTTTTTCCTTCTGTTTCCTCTATTTATTTTCCTTTTCTGCCTCAAAATAGACAAGGTATCATAATAGCACATAGGAAAGACTTTTCTCTCAGAGCAAGGAGACAAGACACAGTATGTTCCAATGATATCCTCGCTGCAGTCAGCTAAAAGGAGCTGGCTTCCTGAAATGTGATGCCTGCAGGGTGTCTTGAGATTTTGTGGGGTTTTGTGGGTGGTAAATAAAGCGTGGTTCGGTAGCAGAGTTTGGTTAATAGACATTTCTCACTTGGCTCTTCTACTCTTGTGCAAGGTTTTTTGGTATTAAGGCATATACAAAATTCATATGAAAAGAGAAAATATTCAGAAAATTCTGCCGTGACTAATTTTGTTTTGGAATGATTCCCTACCTTGCAAGTACTTGATAATAGACTAAGAATAATCACAAGATTCCCAGATTTAAAAGGGAATGGACCTACTTCTAAAAAGCAACAACAGTGTGTTTCCATTGCCAGATGGAGGCGGAAATCCCTAAGAGAAAGAATTAAGCAGACTGACTGCTCTACCTCAAGGCAACACAAATTTCTACAATCTTTAGGAAATAAGCAACCAACTCCCACATCTTGCAAAGTGTGAATGGCATTCTAGGTCTTAAGACCAAAAAAACACCAGAGTGAAAAAACCCCTGAAATAGTGTACTGCAAAAACAGCTTTGGAAATTCTTAAAAAATATATAAATGGCTCATATTTTAAAGAAACCAGAAAATAAACCTTCATTTTTCAGCTTTCTGAATTACATTATGAAATGTTGACTTCAGGTTTTGCCATGCCCATATTTTTATGTACAGAAGTCATTGGAGGTTTGATTTTCACAGTTTTATCAGAGGAACTTTTAGGTTCCAGACTAGTGGCTAAAAGAATTTCTGGCAGAAAATTGTTATGACTGATCCTATTTAATTTTTGAAAGTCAAGAAATGATCTCAAATCCTAACACATCTCTGTGTAAATCTCCATAATGTGAAGCAAGTTCTTGGTTATATCATTACAGAAAAGAGAGAATTCTAACACTTTTTTTTCCACAGATTTCTGGTTTTTTTCCTACTATTAATTTTAATGCTTCCCACATTGATGTCTCAAAGTAAATGGCTCTAGCTTTACACATTAGCTGTAAAAGTACAGTAATCCACCAACATACTAATCAGTCTGAAAAGAAGTTAACACAGGTCAGTGATATCAGGGGAAAAGTCTTTTTTAATGTGGCCACACATATGAAACACAGAAAATGACCCATTGAAGCCCAGTTATCTCATTTACACAACTTTACTCCTGAAGAGATATAGAAATCATTGAACACAATAAATACTTGGCATCTGTCTTCTGTCTCATCCTTGCCAAGTAGATGTCTAAGTGAATAGAATATTAGACAAAGGATTTTTTTGATTCTTCTGGCTTGAGCAGCTTAAATGAATTTTTTGAACTGAGAGAAAATGTGTTAGTTCACTTACCAAATTGTAGAAGCATTAGAAGTAAGTGTAGAAGAATAAAGAATCACAGACACTAAGAGGCCTTAAATCTGTAACCATTGATTTATTCCCTGGAAAACCCAACTGGTGTCTTAGCTTTCCTAGTGCAATAGTAATTAAAAACACAATCATGGATATTAGTTAAAATAAATCACCTTGCCTGAAATACCTTCTCTGAACATGCTGCTTCTTTGAGAAGGGAACAGGCAGTTATGCATCTGGGATTTCTCTTAACTTAGAGTTTACTCTCTCCTGGAGCAGAGGGATATTACAAAGAGAAAAAAAAAAGCTCCACTTGGGAAATGCAGAACTGCAAAATTATCTTAATTTCCTCTCTCCTGTGTTCCTGGGACACCCTTCAAAACAGTGCATGGTTGGACAGGATAAGAGATTCAGGGCTATGTTGGGAGTCTTTGTAAAAATTTGAAGCTCCTCATAAACCCTTGGAGTGCTCAGGAACAGCAAAGGCTCAAACAATGCTTGACTTCACCAAGTGTGACACCCTGAAGAGTACCACATGCCAACCTGGCACAAGGAGATAAAATTCAAAGCTGGCACATATATCAAATAGCAAAAGTTCCTCATTAGGCAAAGTGTGGATCTTGCACACACTACGTCTGACTCATTGCTGGAAATGACCTTAAAATAAGAGTTCAGATGGAAGGATCATTTCAGCTAGTGTGTTACTCAGAAGACTGGCTGTGAGATGATTATTTGCCTGCTGTTTTCTAGCTGAGCCCAGAAAGAGTCAGGGAACAGTCAGATGCAAGGCAGAAACAGGTTCTATAACAAGAAGAAAAACAGGATTAGCTAAAAAACAATAAGGAAAAAAAAAGTAAAATTATAAAATCAAGGAAACCAGATTAGGTTTTCATCCAGTCTCCATCTTTACACAGGCAGAGAAAAACAGAAGGTAGGAAAAAAACACACAATTCTGTAAGAAAAATCCACATCTGATTTATTTCTGAATGAAATTATTCTAAAATTCATTTTATCAGCAAACTATATTATAGGCTTACATGCAATCACAAAATAATTCTCTTTATAACTGTCCCATTAGCAAATTATTGTATTATCACAGTATTGGCCACAGTCTAAACAAAAAGCTTTTAATTTGCTTCCACTGTTAAGTTCATCAAGAAGAGTCTTTTCAACAAATAATTCCTTTGAATTCAGAGGTTGATTTACCTTCAAGCACTTAAGTAGCTTCCTAAACTATACTGTCCATCTAAGACACTGTATTTTTCCCACACCTGGAACAGCTTCCCAGTTGCATATTTGACTTCTAACACTGTTATGAGTACAGGTGACTTACGAAAAAACAACCTCAAGAAGGCCAAATCCACGAGGTGAGGTCAGTGCAAACATCTCTTCAAAATTTCCTGAATTTGTTATTCAACCCTAATGAGTGATCTGATCTGAAAAATGAGCAGACTGGATATGACAAAGTCAGAAAAAATCTGAGAAAAAGAAGTTAAAATTTCATTGCTCGTTATGTATTAGCCAGCAGGTCTTGCAAATGTATCACACACAAGTCTTTCAATATGTTAATATTCTTTTCATGTTACATAAGAACATTCTAAGAACTGAAATTTATTAAAATAATTACTGTAATTAAAGTAATTGTTACAGAGAATGCAAAAAATACCTCTAGCAAAAGTGTCTTTTTTCTGCTTCCTAGGTGTTAATTTCTGTTTTCATACCCACTTCAACAATTGTCTTGTGTTTATCAAGTCTGAGCTATACTTATCTTCAAGAGGTTTTTTTATTAATTATTATTTATTTATTTATAGTAAATGGGATGTAAACTCATGGTAATCCATAATTCTTCATTGTGGTAGTAACAAAGGCATCCATTTCTCTCTACCATTGATCTTAAAAATGTTTAATTCATAGATTGATGCTAAAAATGTTTTTCCTGTTTTAGCACAATGGTGGAGAGTGCAGGTTAAAACAGATGGAGATTCCCCAGAGCCACAGGAGTGTAAAAGGACCCTTGTGATTTATGGATCAAGGGGCAAAAGTGATGAGCTTCTGCTTTCTCCACAAACCCCAGGACATGTCTGTTTTCTCCCCAGAGCAACTGATGAATTCATCGTAAGTCAGAAATATACAGTACTACAAAGTACTCCTCATGACATTGCCCTCTAGGATATATATATATGTTTGTGTGTGTGTGTGTATACATAACCAGCATTATATATATATACACAGTTGATTTGTCTGGTAAAAAATAATATAATTATTTTCAAAGAATGGTGCAAGTGTAGGTCTTGGGTCATCTCTACTGCTGGTCCTGTTCTGCTACATCCACCTCCATGGACTCTTCTGTTTAATTTCCATTCACCAGCTCATCCTGCATTTTTTCCTAATTCCCTAAAGATTCCTGAGTTGAAGTTCATACAAAAGGCAATATACAATTATTTGTGAATGCAGAAGATGAAGGATTGGGCAGCATTCCCAGGGGACATAAGTGGGTTTTTCTTTCCTTCATTTTCATCTTTGTAAAGTAGTATCCACTCTCCGCAGGATCATTGTGTCTCTCAGGCCAGCAGGCAGAGGATTTTTCTGGATAATCACAAATCACTGGAGAATGCATTCATGCATATCAAAGTCTGGTGAACTCTGAAAAAATAGCTTATATATGGCCAGTATTAAAATCAACCCTTACACAGTCCTGACCGCCTGTACACCTGACACACATGCTACTGCTTTGAAAGGATTCATCTGAGGCATCTTTTAAATCTTCAAATTCTGTCCTGGCTTTCTAGGCTAAGTCATTGCAAATTCTGTTGATTGGCATGAAGTACAGCTTCTAGCCAGCAAGATGGGAGAAATAGCTTGCAATTCAAGGCAGTTTTATACAGCTCAGAAAGACTTCAATGGCTGCAATAAACGCTCTGAAAACAATGGCTAAACTACATTTAGAAAATTATGTCAAAGCTTCATTGTAATGGCCTGATCCAGGCTGAATTTTTAGTTTAAATAACAAGCTAAAGCAATTTAGGAACTTTATGTGGAGTAAATGAAAAGATAAATGGCATTTCTTAAAGACAAGGAAGCAGCTGCTTATCAGAAATCACACAGGAAACACACTGAGCAACAAAACAAGCTTCCTAGCCTATGCCATGATCATAAATAGAGAGGTCAGTAGAGGCAGAATCTATCTATGGAGCAGCAGCACCAGCTGACTGAATTTTGGCAAGCATCATTGCATAAAGCAGACCTTTGCTACATCCAACGTGTTGGTAATTTCCCAAATGGCACGTATTCCTTGTTAAGGCTGCCTAATTTCAATGATTGGGTATCACACTAGGAAAAATTAGTATTTCTCTGTGTCAGTTATGGTTGTCCCTCATATTCTACTATCCTTAGTATACACTGTACATTATCCATTGTATCCTTCCACACCAGCAGCTTTCTGAATGCTTGCTCATACTTTGGATAGACTTTGGGTTAGTGCCTGTATTTTCCCCACAGCTATTTTTGTCCTTGTTTTTATTGCTTTGTATGGAGAAGTTAGTACTATTTGAGTGCTATTTACTGTGCATGACATTTTATCTCTTTGCTGCATCGCTCACAGTGCAGCTGACAGAATAGCAGCTCCGGTATAAAAGGGGCATTTGGGCATTCACAGGTATCTCCACAAACACCCTCATGGCCTCTTTAGGTGCTTGAGCCAATAAACCCAATTTCTTTTTGCTTTCCCTTTCTTTGTTCTTGCTTAGACTGTGCAGAAGAATGCAGAAACTTTGCTTATGTTTTCTCACTGTAGCAGCTGGCTGGAGGCATGAATGTGATATCACAATGAGGACAAGCTGCGATTTCAGCTTTCCAACAAGCAGGAATAAATGAACTTTTAACCTCCCCCAAAGATCCTGGTCCTAGACAAACATCCTTAACAATATATAGCAGTAAAGAGAACAACAGGTTATCTGCTATAGGCAGCTCACATAGTTTTTAAACAGTAAACTTAATTTTGATCTCAGAGATACATTTATTGCACACTGAGGACAGAAAGGCATGTAAATTCCTGATTTTCCAGGTGTTCTCACACAAGTATATGCACAGATGTGTATCATATTCAGAATGATTATTCCATCCAAAATACGTCCAATCGACTCTTATGAAAGAACAGGTGTAGTTTAACTGCACATAGCAAGCATAAAGAATAAATTAAAAGAGAGAAAATAGCAGCATGCTCTTAGGTACAGGTGGGTTTCAGTAGTCTCATAAATGTGTAGTATGGTAGTTGGGCTGCTTAAATAAGAGTGAATTAGAACACCTTAGTCCTAAAAAATAAATTGGAAAATAGTTGAATGTGTCAATGTTATGAAATCTGACAGGAGTTGTAGTGCTGAAGGCAGCATGGCAAGAAACGAATGAAGAGGTGGTTTTTTCTTTATAGTCTGGTGATGGTTGAAATCAATCACTGGACTCACACAGAATGACTGGATTTGAAAAGTATATAGATCTTTCTCACAGTTTTCTTTGTTTCTTGGTTGGTAGTAGAGTAAGTTTGTCAGATTATGCCTTTGGAAAGTCCAAGTGTATTGTTCACATTTTGTTCTCCAGAGAATCATAAAATACATGGGACAGAGTGTGAGATTTGGATGCCCAAAACTATTGTCCAAAACACTAGCACAGGTAGTACAAAATGAGCCATAGTGCTCTTCAAGTAGGACTGTTGGTAAATGCACAATAAATTCTGGATGTATTTATGCTAATAATCAAGAAGGTGGAAGAACATTTCAAATCACATCATACAATAATCCATGTGATTTCCACTATGAGATGATGCTGCAAACAATAAGCAGAAGGATTTCTGGAATATATGACAGATGGCTGTCCAGTTGAATTTTAGGATGCTTTGATGAAACCCTATTAACTAGAACAATTTATGGGGTGGGTGGGTGTGATTTGCTTGTGTTTTTCTTTCTTTTGTTTTAACAGGCAAAAGAATGAAAATTAATTACATTTAAATATCCACCCAAAAAGTAAAATTTGCAAGGCTTTAATTACCCTAAGCATGATGTCTTTGAGAAGAGACACCTGTGTGAGTTAGAGAGGAAAAGATTTAAAATGTTATGAAATTCTCTAATCATCTTTATCAGTTACCTGTCTCTGAGATCTTCAGAAGCCCAGTGGCTCCTCCTAATTTTAAGAGCCATGCTCCTTAAGTCATGTAATGGAAAACATATTGTGTTTAGTATGTGACTCAGCTAAGATTTCAAGTTCTGAATATTAGAGAAAACTATTCAGAAGAAATAAATGTGAAAAAAATAATTAGGAAATTATAATAATGGATGAGGTAAAGTACCCTCTTGCAAATATTCAACCAAATTTAAAACCAGGATACTTTGTGATGGATTATATGTCTGTATCTGCTTCAAAGTTCATGTTGCATCAATAGACACCTGTGGAGGGAACAGACAATTTTGGGATCAAAGATAGAATATCATATTCCAAAAGAAAACTGCTTGTACTAAATTGGTCAGGAAAGGAATAAAAGAATGTTGTAATGCCAGCACTGGGTACAATGATGGATCTGAACAAAAATGCTAATACTGGACACAAGTGTAAGTGAAAAAACAAATCCATGAAAAAAGGGGAACTATCTAATGCACTCAATTGAAAATAGCTGGTGTTTAATTCCATGGATCATAAACAGTATGATTATTAGTACTTGCTGGCTCAAAGGCAGTCAGGGAATTAATTGAAATTGTGAATCTAGAAACAAAACAGACAATTGTGGCTTCTAAATAGTCTGTCCTGTATTCTGGAATTATTTTCCTATAAATCCCCTCTCTGCATTTCCTACAAGGATGATAGCACATGTATTTATGCCAGCTTAGAATCTTAGTGAATTGCAAATTTGGGTAGCAGAAGACAAAGTAAAATGTGAATTACAGCTTGCCCTGTCACATAAAAATAACCAAGTTCTGTACTTTTTGCAAGTCCCAGACAGAGAGCTTTATGGAATAAATTGTTCACAGCATTTAGAGAAGCTAAAGTCATGGGGTCCATGCATGAGGAAAAAAAAACTGCAGGCAATAATTTTAAAAGTCAGTAGTCTGGTTCTGAAAGAGAAGAAGCAATGACTTTGTTGCTTGTGAAAGAACTGTAGTTTAAATGGGTGAAGAACCTGTGCACTCTCCTCTCAATGAACCCAAATAATTCCTGTTAAGTTTAATCAGGTGGAACGCATATTTTGCGAAGAATTAATCCACTTAGTCCACCGCAGCTAATGATACATTGCTAATGATATCCTTTGCAACATACACAGCATGAATGAAAAACCTTGATGGGAAATTCTGCCCACAAATTTCCCTTTTCACAGTGCGGGATTGGAGACCAAGGCAGGGACAGCTTTGATCTCTGTAAGCACGATGGCACAGAGACAGGCAGGGCAGGCTAGGCTTACAGAGAGGATGAGTCTGGTGCCCTCTTCTTTGGTGTAGAACTTCTGCTGTGTGGCCTTTATGAGTACTGTGGAATTACAGCTCTGGGGCTGAGAGGTTCCAAGCAGCCCAGGGCTTTTATATAGGCAACAAAAGGAGCTCTTCCCTGCTCCTTAAACAATGCCCTGAGTCATGAAATTGTGTAGGAGTGACATGGCAACCACTTATGATACTTACCTCAAGAAATTCAGACTGGAAAAGACCTTTTAATCCATCAAGTGCAATTCCTTCCTTCCAAAGGGCTCTTTTAGTAAGTTCTGCATCATAAACCATTCATAAAATTCCTGTAAAACATTTTGGGCTGGTAGATTTATTTTAAATTAATTATTCCCCTTCATACTCTGATATTTTACTATTTCTTATGTGCATAACAGTTATTAAAAATTGTGTATAACTCTCCCAAAATGACAAAAGCACACCTTTTTTAGTACCCCTCTAATTAGAATAAGGTAGCTGATATATCCCTGCATGCATGTGTTCACAGTGCAAATGAACATGAACTAGCTTTAAGCAAGTGAGGTCAGCAGTGAAGGGTTGTCACCTTCAGAGCTCTGCTGAGAAGCAGAATAAAGTTATCTGTTATGAGGTCTGTGCTCTGTTTTAGGAGCCAATCTCCTGGTGGTGCTGCCAGAGCCAGGGCATGACTGTGTAAGGCTAATTTCAGTTTCTTATTGTGATGCTATAGGGTGCACAAAGGATTTATTCCCCGGAAAGTCACCAAATCTTATGTTGTGACTGGTGTGGGGGAAATAAAAAGCAGCAATATGTGAGAGAAACAAAGCCACTGGCAACAGTTTTTTGTCTGAAGTATTTTTGATACTTAATAAAAAGAATTGTTGCCTTTAAAAATTACTAGTTCTCAGTTGTTTCACTCAAAAATCATTTCCCATACTGTCTTTCTCATAGTTGCCCAGTGAATGGCTGCCACATTATTTCCTGCTGTTCAGAAGACTTGTCATGCAGTGGTTAATGCCATGAGATCATTATCTACAATCAGCAACCAGTTATTGAATTTCCACATGTAGTATGGGAACAGGGCTGTGTTGTCCTACAGAGTTATTTCTGTAACATGAATGATTTATTTTTATTCAGAAATATCCCTTTCCTTTAATGAAGAATGGTTATAAAGTAGCTTTATGTTCTAGACAAAATCATTTAGCAAATGAAGACTCAGTAAAACTTCTTCACCAGTAGGGCAGTCAAGCACTGGGACAGGCTGGCCAGGGCAGTGGTTGAGTAACCATCCTGGAGGGATTTACAAACTTGTTGATGTGGACATGGTTTACTGGTGGACTTGGCAGTGCTGTGATAATGGTTGGGCTTGATGATCTTAAAGGTCTTTGCCAACCTCAACAATTCTGCAATTCCAGGCCCATAATAGTAATCTTAAAATTAATACCTCACTTGGCTGCAGATATTAGAATCTTTAAATGTAAGTTAATGTTCTATTTATTCAGTAGGATCAAAACTTTCTGTGTTACCTTTTGTCTAGAGAGCCTAATTGCACAGATCTTACTAATTTTAACTGTGACTCACTCTAAAGTTACCATGCTTACAGTATTTATGCTTTACAGAGTATCCTGCTTACAACACTGATAAAGGAGATAATATCACCAATGATTATACCATGAAACAAAAAGGATTGATTCTATCATCACATTTATCCCAGCCTCAAACTCAACTTTTCCATAATTTACTGTTAAATTTGGAAATTCTACCCTGGGATTGGGAAAAATCTCTCTAAGTGAACCAGCCTTGACAATATCCTCTTCCTCTTGATATTTGGTGCAGGTTGAGACTGGAGATCTGGGAGATGTATACAAGATTCGAGTCAGCTGTGATGATGTGCCAGGCTTTAAGGGCTGGCATGTGAAGTCTTTTCACTTACAAGAGTGGAATACAAAACAAGAACTGAACTTCGAGTGTAACTGCTGGCTAGCTCTTAACAGAGAGGATAAGGAGATGGTAAAGGAATTCCCTGCAGTCACTGAGGACCAGAAAACTTTACCAGGTAACAGCACCAAGAAGACATAAACACTGTAAATTAACAGCTTTAAAATAAATCAGTGTCACAGATATAATATAGTGCTTTGTCTGGATTTGATACCTTCAGTTGCTCTGTTGCATCTGTCTTCAAACATGCACACAAGAATAAGAATACTTCATATATGGTCAGCAAGAATGCTGACCACTTAAATTATCATTTTCCAGTTAAGTTGCACATTGGGTTTTACAGTTGCTAAATCTTCTGCATTATTTTAAATGAGAAAATCTGAACAATATGAATGGACTTTTTAGGGAAATGAACACGTTCAAAGCCATGGAAATTATTTGTTCTAGTTACTATTACTTAGCTTGCAGTAGCATTACTTGCTAATATTAGTATCAAAAGTAAGCCTTATTGCACAGAAATGTTGGGGTATTTTTCCTAAGGACTATTTCTTTTTGGCATGCTGAGAGTTCTCAGAGATACCCTTGGAATGTGAAGACTTACAGAGGTCTTGCATTTGTTCAGAAAAATTAGCAGTTACACTGAGATATAAGTAGAGACATGACTGATTTGCTAAACTAAAGTTCCAGAAGTTCTGATCCCTGAATACTCAAACCTATTCATGACTTTAAAAGAAAGCATAGTGTTACATTAGTTAAATATTAATTCTGCAGGACTATACATTAAAAATGACATTTGAAAAATTTTGGTTATTCTTCTTGTATGAGCCTGAATATATATGCAATTAAATTATCTTCCTCAGAAGAAAATCTAATCTGACTGTAGAAATTCATTCATACAGGATCAATATAAAGGCAAAGAATTTATAGTTTCCTTACTGAAGTTAATAAGTGCACTTTATAAATTTTTATACTTACATGTCATGTCATGCATCCAGATGTTATGTTGCATCTGTTTCTTATTTAAATTTACATAACATTATTCTTATTCTTTAATCTGTGTTAATTATTATTTATTTCAAAGATAATTCAGTTCTTAATTAGCTTTTAGTTTAGTTCCTGAACTAACTCAAATGAGTTCTTACTTTCCAGATCATGTACAATAAAACAGAATCAGACAGAATTTGCCTAGATTCATATCCAAATTGTCCAAGACTAATTGCCTTCAAATTTCTAAGAAAGTGAATGGAAAGTTTACATTAAGCTTAGTACGAAGGGATGAGATTCATAAAGAGTAACCTGATTATTTCATTCACTGTATAGCAGATTTTTTTGTAGCTGCAGAAAAAAAAAATAAAATTATCTTACTAAATTAAAAAAAAGTCTTTTTACTAAATAAAAAAAAATGTCTTACTAAACATTCTTTGTTGCTGTTTTATTTTAAGTACACCTTGTACTTAATCAGCTTTAATTAAATTTTTTCTTTTCTTTTTGTAGTCTATAAGTACGTTGTTTCTGTACATATCGGCGACCGCTGGGGAGCAGAGACTTTTGCTAATGTTTATATCACCCTCTATGGCAAAAGAGGGGACACAGGTGTGAGGAAACTTCATACATCTTTAATGAAAGGAAGAAAATTTCAAAGAAATAAGGTAATGGCACCATAATGCAGTGTTACAAGTGCAGAGGTTGGCACTGCGGTAAGTGTCGCATAATGCCTGCTCAGAACACCTCTGGCTAGATGGGTGAGAATTTGGAAACATTCACAGAATTTATCTCCCAGATATTCACAGTAGGCCAGTGCCAGTGTTGTTTATTTCCTGTGCAACAACATACCCACATGGCAATAAAAGCTCCACATGAGCAATACAAAGCTGATTAGTGGTGAGAACCTCAGTGATCATGCTTCTGACTTCTTCTGTTCCAAATTTAGGACAGAACAGGTAGTAAAAATATTGAAAAACCAGGGCAAAATAAGTTACAGGAATTTCCATGAGACTTTTGCAGTCTATTATGTTTCTGAAGCCACAATCTCACTTTGAAACATCAAATCAATATCAGTAAGTTTAGACAAGAAACAAAAATTCCACTTAGAAAAAAAATGCAAATAAATCCAATATTTCTAGATGACCACTATAAATAAAATTCTTGTCCTGTGAATTAGACTTTAACTCACTGAACAAGGAAGTTCGAAAAAACTCACTGCCAAAATGTCCATTTTCAAGAACAGACTTAGATTTCTGTGAAATAATTTTATTAGATAATTAGATAATTAGATAAACTACACTTGTTAGAGTAAATGTGGAATCTTTAATGAACTGAGAGAATTTCTAAATTTCATTTCTGTGTATTCCTCAGAACTATGCCTATACACAAAAGACACCATATATTGTAATTATTTTAATTTGTTTTCATACATGGATTTATTTCCTAAGATATCTTAATTAACAAAGTTAATGATTTCCGCTCACAATCTGCTGTTGGATACTGACTATTATTAGAAAAAAAAAAGATTTTTTTTTTTTGTCATATGAATGTACTTTCAATATTAGTAACAGAAAATCTGCTTCTCCAATATTTTATTTAAAAACAAATAGGGACAACACATAGGACTTTGGCAACTATTGTATTCTTTTAGAGATCAGTTTGCTAATATCTTGGGCTCTTAATTGTTTTGACATCCAATTTATTAAGTTCCTACTACTGAACTGTTCTATTTGAATTCTGGTGTTAATTATATTCCTACACATTGCTGTTCAAACTCCAGTTGTTAATAACTTTCTAATCTTTACCAGTTACCATGAGGTCCATCTGGTCCCTGCCTGGCCCTTTTAAATAACAAGCAAAAAATTTGTGGGGCATATAATTCCTTTCTTTGTATTTCACATTTTTCCATATCTTGTTTATCTGGTCCCTATTCTCATCTACTGCAGCTTGTGTTTATTTCTCTCATGTCTTTCTCTGCCTCCTCCATTCTGATTCCCTCCCCACCTCTCATCTTTTACTCTTCACTTTCATTTCAACTTCCTCCCTTACTCTTCTCAATTTGCTTTTTCCACAATTATTTTCATTCTGTAAGGAAAGCGAAAAGTCAGATTTTCTGACTACTGGAGAAGAATTTAGAAGCTATCTTGGATTGAACACACTCCTTGGATTTCTAACTTTAGAACTACTAATATATATCTAGACTTGTTTGATAACCTTTAGAAACTAGATATCTGAAAGATAAAAATATGATTAAAACCAAAATCTTGTCATAACTGACTGTCAGAAAGTTGAGGTATATAGATTTTAACGTATTATTAAATAATTGATGCAGTGATCCATATTGACCAAAGATCAAATGAAATTACAAAGCATCATTAATGATGAATATAGGATTAAATGTTAGTTCTAATCAGTGTGTGCTTTCTTAGATTCATCAGGGAGATGCCATGCTAAATTTTATGAAGAAACAGACTAAAAACGTTAAATTTTCAGATGAATGCAGGCCTATGTATTCCCTGAAGCTCAAGACAAAACTCTGTTTTATTAAGTATTTCCCTGTTTTGCAGGTGGATTCATTTTTAGTGGAGGCTGTTTCTCTGAGTCATTTGCAAAAAGTGGTCATAGGACATGATGGAGAAGGCTATGGGGCAGGAATGTATCTCAAGATGGTAACAGTCAAGGAATCACAAGATTCAGACAAAGAATGGGTCTTTCCACTGTGGAACTGGCTCGACACTCATCTGGGCTTATGTGAGACTGTTTGTGAGATTGTAACTGTTGGTAAGTTCTGCAAAACTCAGGTGCCCATTTTTATATACATATATTTGACTACAGCTCTTTCAGATCTCTGTAGTATCTTCCTTTTATTGAAAATGAGAATTTTCAGATTGATCTTAGTTTTATCACGGAGCCACATCTGGTAAGGTCAAAGTTAATGTAATTCTGTCTTGTCGATGTGTTGTGTACGGAACACCTGCCTTCCAAATTGAACACAGCATATTTCAATGAGAGATAAATAGCTGAGCTTAGGATGTGCACCTCATGGGGATAAATAGCTTAAATTTTATGCACTATTTTTCAGCCTAGAATCTCATTTGAAATCTAAAGAAAAATTACTTCTATGAAATGAGCCTAGTCTTTACCTGTGAGAGTATTCCACAGCACAAAGCGACGGTTCTGGTATGCTCATTTCTGCTCATTTCAGACCTACTATTAAGCCATGATTTGTGCAAATCCAAACCTGGATATCCTTGGCAAAAGGACACTTACAGTGAGACCTTTAGTCATTTAGAAGTATTAAAAGATTTCTTCCTTCAGTCCTGTGAAAACCACTCAATGCAAAGGAAATGAACGACAAAACTTTGTCCAGAGGGAATAAGATATAAAGTGTCCTTGATTCAGTTGTGTGGTTTTTCTGAGTTGTAGAAAGTACATTTTTCTGAGCTGTTCCTCTTAATTAAATAATTTTCACTTTTCCCAGAATTGTTAAAACAGAAATAAAATGAAAAATAACAGCAATTAATGAAGAAAAAGAGAGGAAGATAGTAATATTGATTTTCTGAGGATCTGGCAAATAATTTTGTGTGTTTATTATAGGTTACCTGTCAGTCTCATACTGTTACAGCTCCTTATTATTGCTAGGTAACATCTAGTGACAAGCAAAGTTCATTAGAATTGTTCTTTTTACATTAGGTGCCTAGGCACTACATATGGCTGCATGCTCTTAAATGATAAATTTGCTTTAGTAACACTGATTGCTTCTTAAAGAACAATTACTTAGACCTCTGAAAGGTGACTGAATATTCTCCTAGCAATTTCTTCCAAACATGACAAGGAAAATACATTGGCATCAAAAAATGCCATTGAAACTAAATTTTAAACACAGAAAGAACATTAAGCTGTTAAATTCTTCACAAAAAAATACAATAAAGATATTGATGTGTTATTCTTAGTGAGCAGTTGCTATAGATACAACATAACCTGCAAAAAGAGCTTTGTTTGTGTACTGTAAAGGCTATGGACCTGCTAGATTATGCCATTCTCTCATGCTGTCATCTTTCCCTTCTCTTTGCTAATTTTTAAAGGTAGAAGGTCAGCTCTTAGTCCTAAACTGCCTGAAATCAACATGAAGCCATCAGGTCTCTGGGTAATGGATATCACTGGATCTGACTTGAGTGGTGAAGAGGATCCAATACGCCTTTCTTTTATCTTCTACGGCAACCTGAGTCACAAAAAGTTGTCACTTCAAGTCACAGGGAAAGCAATTCAGATCAAAGTACTTCAACCTTTCTCTGTTGTGAGAAACGCCTGCGAGTCATGTAGCCAATAATCCACTTAATTCTGAGATAAATTGTTTCTTTAAACTAAACTACCAAATTGATTTTTAAGTCCTCTGTGTAGTTTGGCACAGATCATCATTTTTGTTTGTAGGTAGCAACACATGAACAATGGTTTTTGAATGAGCAAATTCTCCCAGTGTCTCATACTGAGAATGTTTAAGTGAGTGAATTGGTCCCTTGGTGCATATCACAGTGTATACCACGCAGCAGGTACTGATTTACAGGCTTTGTTGTTCTCACAAAAATCAGCAATTTGTAAGCATACAATATGCCATGGGATACTGTAGAGCTTTTGGGGCTGATGATGGAGAAGGAAGAATCATAAATGAGATTACATGTACAGAAGTTTAATTTTTCTCTTTTCTGTCTCATGTAATTTATTCATCCCTGCTGTCATTTTCTCTGAACTGTTCTTTTCTCCTCCCACCCCCCACCTTTTTCCTCTTAATAAATTGAATTTTATGATTGAGCTAAAGAAATCATTTATTCTATTTTGATGCTCCTCTTTTCTTTATTGAAAGGGGAGCTAAGCAGACTAGACTAGACTAGACTAACCACAAACATGATCCAAAATCAGGAGTACTCAGAGGGTTTTTCTGAGTTATTTCCAAGAACTTCTGATAAATACAAAAAAAAATAGTATAAAACTGGAAATTCCCTGTCAGAGGAAACACCTGTGACCTGTCAGGTCACATGGACTTCTACTATCTAAGCATATCTAAAATGAAAGAGCAGGGGAAAGAATCCAAGAAGTATCAAATAGGAAAAGACTACTTCTGGTTTTTTCCCTTTTTTTTCCTTACAATGAAAAAAAAATTGATTTAAAACTACTAATTATAATATCTTAGGCCTCCTCTCACTCTCACTAAGTCAAGCAAAGGTATGTCCTTGAGATAGTGTGTTGTCTCTAGTAAAACTAGATTGTTTTTTCCCTCAAGTATGACTGCAAGATTTTAATGTACAACTTCTATGATCTAGAGTGAGAATGAGGGATCTCCTGGACGTTTCCTCAAAACTGGGTTAGCTTTCTTTCAAATTTATACTTAATTGCATCATTTTTATTGTTGTAAGAAATATTTCCAATAGTGCCCAAAGTTTTAAAAATGGACTAAAACTTTTGTGCCTGAAAATAATCTAATAGAATCTGTGTAATATATATGAATATTGTGCCTTGTTCTATGTACAAATCTCAGCAGTGACTGCCATTGCTTGTTCCTTAATATCAAACCTCAAGCATTCCATCTCCTCATGCATGTTTTTAAATCAATTTTGTCCTGATTAGAAAAGGGATAAAATGGTACCAGTTATAAATCTGCCCCAATTTTTTAACTACTGAAGTTTGTTCAACCTGCCAACTTCTTTTGTTCTGGTACAACTGAAATGAGATCCATTCATCTCTTTCTCCTCACACAGGATGAACTGGCAGATATTGGCTCCATATACAAAGTTCAGGTAACTGGCCCACACAGTGAGCTGAAACAGCCATGGCATTTAGATTTACTGCATATGAAGCACACAGGCACAAAGGAAGAGATGGATTTAGCTTTTGACTGCTGGTTCAACCCTAAGGAAGACAAATGTGTGGAGCTGCCAGCTCTCTATGCAGATCAGGAGCCTTTGCCTGGTAAGCTACGTCCTTTTCTGTTACTGGGGTCAGGATCTAGCTCTGGAATACCAGTATATCTCTTTTGGGCTGAAAATACTGTGTGAAGATTTCCATAAGAATTTGATAGTAAGGAATGTGATGGTTTTGCACATACATTTACCACAAAAGAGAAATCATTGGTATGAGGATCAGGAGAGATGCTCTAGCTGCTGATACCAAACATAGTATTTGGCTTCCTTCATGTTTGATAAAGTTCCAGTTTTAGCTGTTGATCATTTATTATCCCTTCAAATTAATGCTATGTAATCAGAAGATGAGTCCAAAATATCATCTACTTTGTGATGTTATTTGTCTCCATATTCACAAAGAAAAAATATGGTCTAGAAACATAGTAAAGAAGGTAAGAATTGCAGACCCCCTACACAACAAAGGTAGAATTTTTAAAATGCCACACAGCCAGCAAAGAGATATATCCAGGAATTTCAATTACACTATTGTTTTATTGATGTCAATGAGAAATTTATAGCACAGCAAATGATATTCTACGAAAATATGCATTTAGTTGCATATTTCTCTGCTGCTGTTCACATACCATGTGAATGGTATGATGCCAGAGGGATAATTAAGTGATTTCTGCCAACCACCCCCCCACCACTCCCCCTGGACCAACCAATTGTACACTGATAACTTGATCACTAGTACTTAAGGACAAGCTTCCCATTTATTCAGCTCATTAGAAAAAAAGAGGATTGATGGAGAGAGTAAAGATCATATATTGAAGCTTTTAGTGCCAGTTAAGAGGTTTATTCCTAGAGGCTATAGTACAAAGAATGTTCTGCTTAAATGGAAACTAATAGAAAAAGACGGAAGCAGCCCAGAAAAAGAAATAAAATAGACCACATGGACTTTTGCAGACCATACTCTAAGGAGAGTTTCCTAAATATTTCATCCAGCTTAAAGCTGAAACTTGAAAAAAAACAGTGAAGACCTTTTAAATTTCTGGCTTTGTGTGGGTTTGCATAATTAAAAGAATTTGTCACTTTGTATTCATGTACTGAAAAATCTTACAGTTTTAGACTTTTGATCCAAAAAACCATTTTTTGATTCAAAAAAACATTGGATGTTGGACATAATATATGCTGGATATACAATCATGAATATAGTAATTCTAGATCTTATTAAAAGACCCTATTTCTCTAATTTATTTAAGAAAAAATGAGAATAACTGTAAATATGAACAATTATTTTCTGCATTCAAGCTTGTTAAATTTTTTACTGCATATAAAAAGTAAAAAAAAAAAATTAAAAATTTAAAGTCTAAAATACACCTCTCAAAGCCTCTGTTATGCTAAGAGACAAATGGGGATACAGTCTGAAAACATTATTCTGAAGTAATTGAGTTATATTAGAAATTAAAGGTGTTTTTCTTGGAAAATTTCTGGGAAAAGATGTGTATATGCTGTCCCTCAAAAAATGAATCCATAGGTGAGAGTATCTAACAGCCTAGAAAGTTTCTCACAAACCATTTTGTGGAGTCCAGTGATTTATAACTGGAAGTGTTAATATCACTTTTATTCTTTGTGGTCGTGATACTACTTCAGTCTAAAACTTCTTCTTTGTTATATTCTGGTTTTATTAATAGACACACACACAAGAAAATTAACACAAAATAATAATAATAATAAATGATATGCATTTACTATCTTCATTTTTTTTTCTTCTTTTTAAATGAGCATTAGGTGATCGGTTTTGGTTTTGAAATATGTTGGCTTACATGTGAAAAATAATCTTTTAAAGAGAATTTGGAGGAGACAAAGAATACCTTGTTTTAGTAGATTTTTGTTGTTGGGGTATGCTGCTCAGACAGAACACAATCAGAACGGTCCCAAACTCAGCCAAAAAACTTCTACCCCAGTTCCCAGCACTCCTTTCTTTTATGACTCCTTTTATAGGGGCTACTTTGTATACTTTTATTTCACTTAAACAGTGGAAAATTAATAGGGTATACTTGCTATGACTACATTAAGCTTTAAATTATACATCAATATATTCAACAGATTCAGCTGAAAATGCAGACTCAGCAGAGACACTATGTACATTTCTAAGCTAAGCTCATGATAATGCATATTAATGATTCAAATATTAATGGCCAAAGCAGTAACAGTGTAAGCACTGTGATTTCTAACTTACCCTCTCAGGAGTGGTCAGACACATGGACCAAAATATTTTGATTTTATTCATATAAGTAGCCTTTTGACTTGAACAAATCTGCTCACATGACCCAGTTACACAGACAAGACAACACTCTGAATGAACACAGAAATTTTATATCCTAAGTCCCCTGAAAGAAAAATACCATTTGCTAAGTGCTAAGTAAAGTGTCACCTGGACAGCTCATGTATTTTCAAGAATCTGGAGCTCCAGAAAGATTAAGTCTGTGTAACTGTGCTGACTTTAGTGCAGATATGTTGTCTTTTACCTGGCAGTGCATATTTAACACCCTTGAAGAAAGGAATGAGATATGTTAGGGCCCCAGGCTGGGAAAACTTTTGGTCTACTTCTTATCATCAAACGTGAGTGATACCATCAATTATAAGAACTTTCCCAGCCCCTAGTTTAAATTATTAAAAAAAAAAATTAGTCCCAAGGGGAGTCCCTGAAGCAAATAGTGCTGCAGTGAAATAAAGCTACTTTTAAGCAAACAGATTTTCTCAGACATCATCCTCATGGGGCAAAAGGTAAAGAGAAATAAATAATTTCAGAAGTTTATTGAAACAAACACACTTTTATTAGCAGATTTATTATTATTAATTATACAGTCCTTATTGTTTAATGAATCCTTTTAAATATTTATTTTTCAGTCTATACAGACCCACTCTTTAAAACCATTAATCCTGTTATGGGACCTTTACGTTTTAGAAATAGAAAGAAATAGCTATAAGATGTCACAATATTTGAATTCAGACCTTTTGATTATAACACTGAACAGGAATAGCACCAACTTGTGAAAAGAGCTGTAAGAAAAGCTTAAAATAAATATTCTCAGAACACGTTTCTTTCCCTCCCTGTTTTCCTATCACCAACGCATGAAACTAAACGACAGCTTTAGCTTCTGGGTTCATTGAATCATTCTTAAACCTACTAGAATTTTCTCATCATCTTTTTAAAGAATGTACAATTTGCTTAAATAGACTGTTTCTATCTTGTAAAAAAAATGGATTGAAGAAGAAAAGTACACTGAAAATATCAGATGTTTCCAGAATGTATACTTAGATATTCATGTATCCTATGATGTACATTAGACTTAAATATACATTTCAGACTTGAAAAATATCTGAAAGAGAGTATTTCCATGCTCTCCAGCTTGTACTGTCAGCTGTGAAACTGAAAGTGCTTCATTTCTCCTCGCTTTCATGTCTGTCTAAAGCACCACCCCCCTCCTCTGCACACATGACTAGCCTGGGAAAGCAGGTGTTGTGGAGCCAGCCAAGTTCCAGGGAGGGACGAGAGGCAGAGTGAGGCTGGAAGACTTTCTCCAGCACGTAAATGTCACATAGTCTAGATGTTGTCTATGTTTTCCTGCTACAGTGATGAAGGATGTGGGAGTCAGGGCTGATAATATTTGATGGTCAAAGTTAGCTCAGTACTTGGAAAATGCTAAATTTTAAGGTTTCTCACTTCTTAGGAAAAAAAAAAAAAGTCTTCATGTTTGTGATAAAAATGTTCAAGAGATAATACAAATGTTTTTGAATACATTTTTGGCACGTGTGTATTTCTCATTACCTGCATCCCAAATGTGACTTTGCATTTTGCAGTGGAGAAAAATTATGTCCTTATTAAAAATATTAGACAGTTATTTTTTACAAACATGTGTGGCTACAAGAGAATACCTTTTATTCTTAGGCTTTTATTCTTAGGAAGAAATGATGCCTGTGGTTGGAAGCAGAGGAACATTTAGACATTCTAAGTTTAGACTCCTGAGTTCTAGTGTTTATCCCTAGAATGTGTGGGAGCCCATCAGAGGTGTTTTCTATAGCACCTGCCTTCCCCTACTGACTACATAAGGATCTCAGTCCTAATATAGCCACCAAAATTAGATTCCTAAACTGACAGTACCAGGTCATTACACAAATGAGCCCAAATGAACACACTATACAAATTTTACTTATTATTACACTCTTAATTAGAGCACACAACACCAGAAGGAAAATAAAATTCATCCTCCAAAAGCCCTCCTTGTTTTTCATCCTAGGGTCCTTGTTGTTAAAATGATGCAAACAGTGAATATTGAGATTGTGGTCTGCTTCTATTTAAGTGTTTCCTTGTTCTTTGTTTCCATGATAAACTCAGGGGCTGAAATAGGTCATTTACAAAGTGAACATAAGAGATTTCCATGAAATTTCTTTGGCATGAATATCAGTCTGGCCTCACTTCCCTATGTATTGTGACAAAAAGGAGCAAGGAAGCAGAAACTTTGTATAGGGGGACATAGGTGTCTCTTCTAATCTCTATACTATGATTACAGCTAGGAGACTCAGGATTGCTTTCCCTTAAACTCAAAATTCATTTATCTGACCAGGATTTGTGGCCTATTGTATTGTTAATGGAAGGTCCTTTGGAGAATGATAAAAAATGTCAGGAGGCTTTTCTGTTTATGTGTTAAAGCTGAGGTTGAAAGAATTTTTCATTCATTATTTTTGTTTCATATTAACATATTTTAACTTAAGAACAATGTGATAGTATTATGGTCTAACTAGTGATAAATAAAAATAGAGGGAGGGAAAACCTAAGAAACATCAGTGAATAATCTTAGAAAGAAAAAATTAGTTTTTCTGGAGAGGATGCAAATATGGTTTTTTCTCAAAAAGGAATTTCCTACCTTATATGGAAGGGAACAGTACACAAGAGATCCTGTGCCCTGAATAGGAACCAGTAGTGCTTATTTTCTGGGAATGGTGTCAGAGCAGAACAAATCTATATTCTCTAGATTACCATCCTGTTATGCAGCAGGAATGTGTTTTGGTTATGTATGTCACCAGGACTGAAAAGATCTTGTATGGTGATACAGTGTAGGATCAGGGTGAAATCTGAAATTATTTCCACCAAGAATTGGTATATAATGTGGGTGTCAGGCAAGAGGATGAGTGTTTTCTCCTGCTGACTTTTTGGGGTTTTTTTGTCCATTTTTTCTGAAGTTGTGGAATATGAAATCCATTTGCACACGGGAGACTTGAAGAAGGCAGATGCCACTGGAGAGGTTTATCTTCGTATACAAGGAGAAAAAAGTGACTCGGGGAAGCGATGGCTTAACTCGAAAAACAGCCTGATCACTTTTGCTAGAGGGCAGGTAAAATAATGAGGAAAAATGTAACTGAATCTGTGAGTGTCTTTTTGTTAGAACTAATATTTTCAGAAAACTTTTCATGCATAAAGTATCAAAAACATCAAAGTTTTGTATTCCATATAGTGATTGTCTCCATAGGTAACACATTGTTTTAAAGTATCATCCTTGTTGTGCTACATTAAAATAGGTAAGGCGATAAAGTAATTTTGAGTTGGACTAAACGATCTCTAAGAGTTCTGTTTTAATATTCCAGACTTTTAAAGCCAGGGAGGCATCACTATTTTATTAAAATATGCCTGATTGTTAGAACTGATAACATTTCTGTAGGATAACTTGCATTTGTAACCACTCCATCTAAAGTAATCTATGAACATTTCTTGTTAACTTTCCTGAACACTGTCAGTGTTCCATGAAGACTCTTATTTTTTCATGCTTCAATTTTTTCCATCCATTTCTTGCTTTTTGGTAAGCATACTGTTGCTTTTTGAGATTAAATGGCTTTTACTAGAAGAGGAATTCCTTGAGTAGTTATTGGTATAAGAACAAAATATCTAAAACAGACTTGAGATCAAATGGAAATATCTCTTTCAAATCAGAACCTGTCTAGCTGATACTTTATTAGGCCCTAGTGTTTAGAATTTCAACTTAGAATTTTGTGTTGTTTTATTTTGTTTAAGGAAATAATTAAATCATTGTGAAGTACCTAGAAATCATCTTTTGGAAGGGTGAGAGTGTATTCCACCGTTGCCAGCCACCCTAGAGTAGTTTCTTCTCTGTTGCAGAAAGCTAGAGAAAAGTACATGATATATGCTTCATTTATTCTTTACAGATGCCTGTGTTTATTTTATCTGATTTCCTTACTAATTTTAAAGATTCTAGAAGATATAAGTTTTTTGCATGAAAAGAAACCCAGATGTTAGTTATTATGTCCTCTGTATTTTCCTTCTCCCTTGTGGAAGAGAATATGCACACCCAATGTCATGCTTGTCAAGAACTGATCAAACTGGTAGCTCAGAGTTCACAAGTTAAATCTGAAAATAACAACAGCATAGTAGAGCTCATCTTTTTTGAAGGAATAATGTAGGAAGTTGTATAGATTAGTCATTTTGACAATAATTGATAATAGTTGTGTGTAATATGTCTTAAGGATGGTGTCCTAGAGAACTCTCAACAGCAAGACTGCCTGCTACAATGGACAAGGTATCAGTACAGACTGGAAGAGGGACAGATTCCTGGTTCTTTCAAAAACCCAAACTGTCCCAACCTTTTAAAATACTAATTTTTTATAAGAATGTGTTACATTTTTTCCAAGAATAAAACTTGTAAAGAAAAGCCTGAACAATAGCACTTGACTTGTGTGAATACCCACTCCTAAGGAAATTCTGCTCATCTGTGAATTCACAAGGATTTTTTTTGTATAATCCAGATTCTGTGTCAGTTTTTGAACAGGCTTGTTCAGACTTGTTAAATCCTTCCTCTGAAATTCTAAAGGGCTTTTCTATATCCTGGGCTATAAGACCCTAATCTTCTTCTTATAGAAAAGATTTTGAGTAACCACTCTTCGGGTATTCACCCTGTTGCAGTTCTCTTTACTCCAATTTACCCTTCAAAAGATGAACGCTCTGTTTTTGATCGTTGCTCTTTTTTTCTAGATGATTCTTTAGATCAGTATTATTCTCCCAGATATTGAAATTCTGGAACTGTGCAACTATGGGAACAATGCAAGGGTTTGATTGTTTCTTTCAGACCCACAAACTAATCAAGTGCTACATTCAAACTTGCATTTTCAACCCAACTTCCCAAGAAAACTTCTTCTGTGTTCAACAGAATAACTCATGAAGTCACATGAAATAAAAGTCTTAGCTGTAGAGATTTAATTTCACAGCTGGTTTCTCAAAAGACTAGATGAATACATTCATCAATAGCAAGTTCCCAAACCTCATTTCTTCATGCCCAGTTAAAAAAAGCCAACAAGTACACTTTTTAAGCAACACGTGTTCCCAGTGTCAGTGCACATACGTGAGCTTTCCCAGAGATTATGAAGATGACTGCTTTAAGAAGATGACCATGTATAGGCAAGAAGATGAATAAAGATTTACAGTATGGAAAAAATTAAAGACTCCATAAAGCCCATTGATCATTCAAGTTTGTTGTATGTAGAAAATTTGACCTATAATAGAGGTGATTTCAAGGAGAAATCCTTATCCCAAAAGTAGTTGAAATCTTCACAGATACCATTCACTTAATTCCCATTTGCATGCCTAATTCCCACTAAAGTAATTGTGAATTTTTAGTAAAAAATGAAATTGCTCCAGATTTTCAGAAATATCAGACATCTATCTACTATTTATCAGTTTTATTGCAAGTTAGGTTCTGGACCAAAGCACCGTCCAGGTACAAAACAATGACCAGACACACGAGTCTAAACTGATAAATACTCAAAACCAGAGCCCTAATAAGTTTAGCTAAAATACCATTTTGATTATTTTAATATTGCAGGTGGATATTTTCAAAATAAAATCTGTATACCTTGGCAAGTTGAATGAAGTTCACGTTGGATTTAAAAGTCTAAGAAAAGGTCAGTAATTTTTTCTGTTAATGTAAGGTAATAATGATGTAGATTATTAGATTTAAATGATCCTAGTACTTCAGAAATGTCTGAAATTTAACAGAAAAGTTTTTTTTAAAAAATTCTAGAAAATATTAATATGAATAGAATAAATATTAATAGAAAAAAAAATCCATTTTGTGCTGTTCATTATTTCTTTTGGATTATACATGTCAAGTATCTAGATCCAGCTTGGTTTTACTAAAATGTGCAGGAAAATAAATGCTGTGACAATATAAAATGGTAAAATTATATATGAAACTTTTCTCCATGGAAGTTTCTATCTTTTTATAAGCACAGTAAACAAAGCTTTTGTTTTTCAGGAGGCAATATGACACCATGCTTTTGAAACTTGTGTAAATTTCATCTTCCTGTGCATTTTTAGATGATGGATAAGTAAAAAAAAAATATTTTCAGGGCTATATGCTTCTAGGTAAAGATAAGAACATAAAATTGGTTCATTAGGTTGAGAAATGGAACACAGAAGAAATGCTATTCTGGCCTTACAGGTTCTTTCCTTCTAATCCATTTCTTTGAGGGATCCTTCATATGTGAGGTTGACTGGCAGATAAAGGGTGTATTCCTGCAGCATTTTTTCTCATCCTACTTCTGACTCCAGCAATTGTAGATAATGAAAATCTGCTTATTTCTTGAAAATAACTACCAACAGCAAAAAGTATAATGAATTTGTATTTTATTCAATCCTTTGGCTACAATTTTGGCCCATTGTTTTTTAAAGGCAACGTAATAGAGATTCTACAGGTATTTTACTCCTGCAGATAGTGTTGATAATGGAAATGACTGTTCCAGAGTAGGATAACCTGTGTCTGTTCTCTCTTCTTTTCTGAAAAACCCCAGGATTACAAAATGACTCTGTAGGTTAAATTCAGACTCAGGAAAACCGTCTGGGAGACTATTTTCTAGACGGTAACATTAAAATGAACAATCAAACTTTCATTCACTTAAGCAAGACTGTGAGTATAACCAAGTTTACGAAGACTCAGAGATCTGACTCTACAAATGTATTGTTTCCAAGGAATCATGGTCTCAAATTCAGATAAAACTAGTTGAAGTTTGTTCCTTATTATATAGAATGGAACCTCACCAGAAAGAAAGCTGTGTGTTGAGTGGATTTTCTAATGGCTAATGTCATAGAAATACTGATGCTTTTTCCATTAGGACATTGATAGTATAACATCCTATTGGGGTTTCTTGTATCTAGAGACTGCATACAAAACCTTTCCATACTTTGAGATGCATTAGATCATTACAGCAAATCTATCCCTACATTTAATTTCACAAGATCTGTAAAAACACTGACTATTTTGAAGTGTAGTGGACAGAAACACATACACATAGCCAATATATTTTCAGAAGTTTTATTTCCTTAAGAAGTATGTCAAAGGAAAACCTTTAATTGATTTGATGAAGGTAGAAACTTATGACTGCATCTACAGAATATTTTGTTGCTTTAAAGGTATAAATTAATAATGTCCTGTTTCTTTTCAATCAGATGGGTGGTTTTTGGAAAAAATTGTTATAAAAGAAGTCTTCTACCCTTTTTCTGCACATGTTTTTTTTCACAATGGCTGGATCAATAAACGCACCAATGAAGATTTTATAGAAGTTGCAATTCCTCTCAAAGGTAATACAGGCAGAAGTGTCCTTCATTTCCATGCATCACTCCTGCATGGCAGAGCAGATAAAAACTGGTATAAGTTTACTTCACACAGTAGGAGGAACTCAGCATTGGTACCTCAATGGTGAGGGACACGAGCCAGGACCAAGTGAATCACGCCTTCTGTAAACAAAGGGGAAGAAATTATGCCTGGGATGGAGAAATTTGGAATGGCAGTATTGAAAGATTCTCCTCTGGCAGGACATTTCCTGTCTTTGGATCAATACAAAGAAAAGAGGCATGGCCTCTGTGTGAGTGTGGCATGGATCCATGAAGACACTGGCCTGGTTTTCTATCCCTCCACGGGGCTAACCTGAGTAATGACGGGATTATAGCTTCGTTGCCTGAATTTCCTGTGCTAGATCCTGCACTAACAGGCAATATAATATTTTGGTTTGTACTGCCTTATAACAGATAGGGGCTCTAAATATAAGTTTGCTTTTCTGCAGAAACATCTGTTACATGTCTTCCCACCGAAACTCTAGAAACGAAAAGTAGAGGACGATGGCAAACATGGGTGCACTGCACGCAAGTACCAGAAGATGTTCCTAACATTCAAGTTGTTGCATTTGGAAGAAAAGGGAAATCCCCAGCACAGAAAGTTCAAAATCTAAGTGATACTCCCTTTTTGGTTGGTTTGTTTTATATTTCATGCAAGTCTTACCAAATGGTTTCAGTAAAATAAGAATTTTAGCTAATATGTAGACATTATGTGGACTGGTTGTTTGTTTGTCAGAGTTAATGTTTATACCTCTATGTCTTAAATCGACACAGCTTGGAGAACTTTTCACTTGTGGGCCAAAACATATCTCCTAGAAAAACTCTCTTGAGGAAATGCCAAATTTGATGTGAAAAACCTCATTAACTTTGAATTAAGTGAGGAGAAAAGAACCAGCCTTGAAAATACAGAATTCAGTTATACATTTCCTTCCTTTGTTGTGTTGGCCTATGCTCTGCAACCAATTCCCTCCGTAAAAAATAGATATAATTTATCTAATGCGAGTCCAAATTAACTTGCAGTCTTAGTAGGACTTCCTCACCCTAACTCTAACCTCATTGACTAATATTTTTACCTGTAGTATGTATCTTTTTATTGGCTTTAAAGTATGCCATGCAAACTGTTGCATAAAAAATATAGTTAATTATCACTATTTCTTTTCTAACAGTTGACCTTTGGTGATATTGGAGATATAACAAAAGTCTCCTTTGTGTTATGTGGTCCATCCTTGAGAAGAGGAATTAAGCTTGACAAGGTATTCCAAGTATAACACGTGTAAACTTGCAGTGTTTTTCAAGATAGCGGTAAATAACTTTTGTTGAGACACAGATGGTCTCAGTTACCTGGTATCTACAGATGACTGCCTACAGCTTGCAGGTCTCTTTGTGGGCAGCTCGACCTTGTTTGCACCTGCTGAAGTGCATATTGCTATAGCTCTTCACTGTGTGCAGACTCATTCTGCACAATTCATTGTGACATGGAAGGCAGTGTCTCCTGCTGATGTTAGGAAATGTTAATTCCTGCATGGAAATACTGACAGTCTCCAGACTGAGACCAACCTACCTGTGGAAGGCAATTAAGATAAAATTCAGTACCTATTCTTTGCAAGATGGTCATCAGTGGGCCTTAAACCTCTGATTGTAGTTTAATATATCTTTAAGAATTCTCATAAAAAGGAATGGAGAAAGGACTTAATGCTGTCAATCTTAAAATAGAATTAGAATTTAAAAGTATATTTAAACTTGAAGGTTAATTCAAGAGAAAATCATGTCAATGAGCTCTGCCTATAGGCAAGGGCAAAAAGCCCTATTGTGGACATAGCACTGAATTAATCTGAAGTCAGCAGAAGAATGCTTTCCTGAACTGAGCCACAGAATCCCTTAACCTTGCTATGGATTTGAAAGATCAAGGTGATTCCTTAAATGCATAAAGACTCCAGAAACTGTTCTGATGAGAAATGCTAGAGACAGCTGCATTCCAGACTAAAATGTGAATGGGCTTGTGGCTCTCATATAAACCCTGAGTCTGAACTTATGAGCTCCTCTGGGGATAGAGGAGGAGTTGATCTTGTATTTTCTCCCCAGCTAATTTTGTAGCCTCAGTTAAGTTATAAAAATGGAAAAAACAGGTAAGCAAAGCTAATTTCTCATTTTAAATATACATCTCTAGGCCATTTGATAAAGCATTCCAAAAATATTTTGACACTACATTTAATATATCCATTATGTAAGACTTCAGCCTCCAGACCTGGTAGCTCAAAATATGGCAGAAAATTCATAAATGTAATAGTTTGATTTCTGCTTTCTTTTCCATAACAACCCTAAGCAACTGGCTAAGTGATTTTTGTCTGTACTTTCAAATACTTCACAATTCATTCAATTATTGGCTTATTAGTAGCTATAAATTGTTATAATCTACAAGTTAGTAGGTTGCTACAGACCTAAGCAGTCTCTTGTTTGCATGTGCAGCCCACAGCATAAGCTGCAATAACTTCTATTGCTTTTGCCATTAATATGCTTATAATATCTAATACTAATTTATTAGTTTATTTATAAATTAGGTATTTTATATATTTTATTTTATATTTTTATTTTATATTTTATATTTTATAGTACAGTTTTCCGCAAAATTCTGTAGTGAATTATATAACCTTATCTAAAATTTATGTATTTTCTATAACTTCTGGAGATTTATGTACTATAGAATGAGTAGCTATTTCTTGTTCCAAAAGAGTTTCTGGCTTTTCCTAAAATAGAATACAAACCCATTTCTTATGTTAGTTTAGAATATAGAAGCTCTATATCATTTGAAGATGAAGTTCACACTTAGATGTAATCTTAGAACTAGCAAGAACTTGTCAGGTATGTTTTATTTTAAGGCTATAATCTGCATAAATTTGCACACCTCATTTTTATGAGTCCAGTTTCTGCAGGCTGTCTGCCTGCATATGCAGGTAAACCTTAGTACAATTTTAAGACAGACAGGAGTTTGTGATATTGTCCTGGGGTGATTAACCCTAAACCAGGACAGATATGTATTGATATTTATGATATTTCTATGATATAGAAGTTAGGAGGAAATATTTTTATATAAGAAGAAGTTATATATTTAATATAAAAAAATTGTTATTGCAAATGCAAAATATAGGTAAACAATGGGCTGTAATTTTAGTGGAATTTATTACTATCTAAATAAACCAAACTTTTATTCAACTAATTAATGGTTTAAGTCTAGAAATGGATGTGGGGTATTGTTTACTTTCATCTGGAAGCCCTGTAACTGACCTTGTAAAGCACTGGGCAGATTGAATAAGCAATCATGGAAAATGTTAGGTCATTGCATTTCTAAGAACTCAAGGGCAAGACAATCTGACAAAATTTTTAAGAGTGGAACTGTCAAATTCCCAATAATTTAATTTATCTCATTTGGTTATATAAATATTTATACATCTCAAAGCTTGCACTTGAAATTTGTGTGGAAATCTGTACTCAGGATTTGCAAACATTTGTATGTGTATTCTGCACAATGAGCACAAAGTTTTGCTGTTGCAGTTGTTGTCAATACTGGAAAGAAGTGACCACAATAATTTTTGGAATTCCTGCCTAAGAATATAAATTATTTACTGTCCTGATGAAATTAAGTTTTTGTTTCTTTTTGTTTCCTTTTTCTTTTTTTTAAAATGTCTTGGATATGCTATTTCTATACAATGAGATTCTGGAGACTGAAGAAACTGTTCCTGCAAACTTGCAGTCATTAGCTATTTATGAAGTTCAATATTGCATGTAATAGTTACCAGAAATGTTTCTGCATAAACTTGATAGATTTTCACTCTGTATTTTGTAACCTGACCTAGGGTAGAATACATGATCTGAGTTGACCTCCTGTGAATCTCATTTCCACCTTGACCCTCTCAGCAGGGATATGTGAGCTCCTAAGGCTGTGCTTCCTCAGCTGGTTTGGAAGTTCTAAGTCCACAAACTTGAAACCTAATTTCTTCACTCTCCAATAACTATTTAAAGCCAAGTGGAATGAAGCTGGACCTAAGCTTGCCCATTCTATTGAATTTCATTCTTCAAATAATTTATTTCCACTGGCAGCTCTGAAAGCCACTCCACACCTAATCTCTGCCAACTTTGAAAATCCTACCTGAGATAGAGCAAGACTCATTTAAAAACATAAAAAAGTAGCAAAGCAAATGTTTTTGCAAAATGGGCATATGCTATTAAGATTGATGTAACTGTATTCATTCATTTGACATTCTGAAATTGCAAGCACATACAGGTCAATTTAAGCTGTGTCTCTCATTGGATCTTTACAAATGGGTCCTATGCTTGTGTTGATATTCAATGAAGAGTACACCTGTAAACATCAGGCTGCAGAATTAGCAGACTGAAGAAGCTGCTGTAACTATTATGCAGAACCAGGTAGCTGTTGTCATATGTGTGCAGGAGTCAGTAAATAGAAGAAATGTCAGTTTCTATTGGGATGGGAATAGGAAATTAAATAATTAATTAAATGAATTTCTTTCTCTGATTCTGTCTACAGCTTCGGCTAAAAGACCTGGACACTAAACAAGAGCTGGGCTTTCACACTGAAGCCTCATGTCTGTTTGGAGAAGATGGATCTGAGATCGTGACAGAGCTTGCTGCTGTCAGGCCGGACCAGCCACCACTCAGGGGTATGCTGCTGAAATGAAAAATAAATTTATGAGCACACACACATACAGAATTGTAAACTGCCTAATAGGATGAACAAAGGCACAAGATTGCAAAGCATTTTATATATATTGAAAAAACACTCAAAATTACTTTTAATTATTTATTCAATTAACTGTGGGATCACAGAATCATAGAATAACAAGGTTGGAAGAGACCTTCAGGATCATCGAGTCCAACTGAACCCTAACACCTCAACTAAGCCATGGCACTGAGTGCCACATCCAGTCTTTTTTTAAAGACATCCAGGGATAGTGACTCCACCACCTCCCTAGGCAGACAATTCCAGTCCTGTATACTTTCATAAAAATCTTTTTCCCAATATCCAACCTAAATTTCCCATTGGCACGGCTTGAGGCTGTGACCTCTCGTTCTGTCAGCTGCTGCCAGGAGAAAGAGACCAACACCCACCTGACTATAGACACCTTTCAAGGAGTTTCTGAGAGTGATCAGGTCATCTCTGAGTTTCCTTTTCTCCAGGCTCAACAACCCCAGCTCCCTCAGCCATTCCTCACAGGGTTTGTGTTCCAAGCCCCTCACCAACCTCATTGCCTCCTCTGGATGTGCTCAAGTGTCTCAACATCCTTCCCAAAGTGAGGGCCCAGAACTGGACACAGCACTCCAGCTGTGGCCTCACCAGTGCTGAGAACAGGAGAAGAATGACCCCCCTGCTCCTGCTGGCCACACTACTCCTGATACAAGCCAGGGGCCATTGGCCTTCTTGGCCACCAGGGCACACTGCTGGCTCATGTTCAGTCAGCTGTCACCAGCACCCCCAGGTCCCTTTCTGCCTGGGCACTGTCCAGCCACACCGTCCCCAGCCTGTGGCACTGCAGGGGGTTGTTGTGGCCAAAATGCAGGACTTGGTACTGGGATTTACTACACTTCATCCTATTGGACTTTGCCAATCCATCCAACCATTCCAGGTCTCTCTGCAGAGCCCTCCTGCCTTCCAACAGATTGACATACTTAGTGCCATCTGCAAATTTACTAATGAAGGACTCAATACCCTCATCCATGTTGTCAATAAAGATATTGAACAGCTCTGGCCCCAGCACAGACCCCTGAGGGACACCACTGGTGCCCAGCCCCCGGCTGGATGCAGCCCCGTTCACCACCACTCTGGGCCCGGCCATCCAGCCAGTTCCCAAGCCATCAAAGAGTGCTCCTGTCCAAGCCTTGGGCTGCAGCTTTTCCAGGGAATGCTGTGGGAGACTGTGTCAAAGGCCTTGCTGAAGTCCAGGTACACAACATCCACAGCCTTTCCTGCATCCACCAGGCAGGTCACCTGGTTATAAAAAGAGACCAGGTTGGTCAAGATCTACCCCTCCTAAACCCCTGCTGGCTGGGTCCGATATCCTGGCCATCCTGTAAATGCTGCATATATGTATCTAATTAAAGCATTTTCTTTTGTTTTAAAACAACTGACATGTATTATTTTCACTAGACTAAGTAAAAATTTGAAAGTCTGAAAAATGCACAAAGCCCAGTTAGTATATTTTAATGGCAGTTTTCAGAAAATGACTGATTTACACTTAGTGAGGGATTAAACTACAGATTACAAAAAGGCAGGTGCAAAGTTATAATATCATGAATCACAAAGAGAAAATGCAGGGTTTTTTGAGGTTCTCTTCAAGCCCCATTTCTGCCCCCAAAGCCATATTTCATTTCATCATTGTATTTAAAATATGATATCTTCCTTTGTTCAGATTACATTTTATAAAATATGTAGAGAAGGATTCTTATTCATTATACTCTGTGAACAGAAGTCTTAGTTAAAATATTTAAAACTTTTTGCATGTAACATCTAACTGGAGGCTAGACTGCAAATGGAAATATATCTTAAGAGTCTGTTATAACATTTAGTTTTTCACAGAACCCATTAAAAATCCTCTGTCATGCTGCCTCAAGGAATATGTACTGTATAACTCATCAGACAAAAGTCATGGCAAGCCATCCTTTGTTGTGAAGAATAATAACAAAGCATATTTGTATAAATAGCTGAGCCATTTCTGCTGAACATATTAAATGATGTTGGCCATAATTCTCAAAATATGAGATTGAAACACAATTCAGCTGATCCAGAACAAAAAGTGGTTTTCATCATCTGTTATGTCTGTGTTTATTCCCTTGGTAAAATGTTAGAGTTGATAAATCCTTACTCAATTTAAGACCTGTAATTCCTACAAGAACTCCTGTCTTTTTTATGAAGCATGATAAGATCAGTCTGAGTCTTTCAGGTGATTCCAGAATCCAGAAGTAGGATATTTTCTCCCTCTGTAATGCAAGCATGGATTGTTGCATTGATTCATAAAGGACATTTCATCCCTAATGCTGTAGTGTGTGCTGTGAGATACCTAGCAATCTATATGAAACTCAGAAAATTGATGTAAATTCCTATAACTTAATTCCTTGGTCTTGAAATTAATCTTGTACCTATGATATATTGGTTTATAATGTTTGATAATTACATTGCTAATTTGGTAATGTCTTATGTCACTGATTTTTCATGACAGAAGTTCTTTACTTGATCAACATCCATACAGGAACACTGCCTGCATCAGGAACTGATGCAGATGTATTTATCACAGTATTTGGAGAGTGGGGAGATTCCTGCAAAAGGAGACTAGGGCACTCACATTTTGAAAGAGGGAAGGTTAGTACTGAGTCATTTTCCTTGCATGTTTGTTTGATGTATTTAATTTTATTATTTTCTAATACCGTATGTCTTTCAATTATGAAATACCAGCATGGATGTTACACTCTGGTAACCTGTGGAAATAAGGTGTTGTTTACTAAATATAGGCATTTTGCCTGAATTGAGATTACAGTTTAAGAATAGTTTGAGTACCAATAAATTTTAAATCCACAAACTATCAGTAAATTTTCTTAGAATCTCGAACTGAATCCAATGATATAAAAATTCTATGACTTAATTTTCACTTATTTGTGAAGAAAGTATAGAAATATCACGGCTATTTCCTGTGACTGCTCTTTTAATTTTTTTTTTTAATCTGCCCAGATAGAGTTGAAAGAAAGATTTTAAATGTGTTACCTACTAGATATTAATTAATCCATTTATCTACAGAACTGCAAACAGGTAAACTTAACTGTAAAAATAATTGTCTGCTAAAGATAAATCCTAGGAGAGATTTCCTGGTCAACCTTTGCTTATTACCATATTAATAATTATATCTACAGCATGTTTACCCATACCCTGAACTCAGAGAACTTGATCAATTCATTCTATACAATAAAGCAGAATCCTCTGTACGTTTTCATAGTGTTCCTTATGCTCTCTCGTGCCTGAGGTGCCATAACTTTCCTAGGCAACCTGTTCCACTGCTTTCCTAGCCTTGCACTTAACAACTCTTCCTTCACTAGATTTATTATGTCTTCTTGAGCTTAGAAACCAGCCACATCATTTTGTTCCAGAGTTATGCTCTAGTCATTGATATTTTTTCTTCCATGAATTTGTATAAATTCTTCTATAGACATGTGATAAGTGTCCATAGTCTCCACTGTAATTTTAATTGCAAATGGTCTGCTACCTGAGTAAAACTGAACTTTCACATACTACTTAAATCTCATACCACACCTTTTTTTGGAAGACACAGTGAATGTTTTCTTCCATGTCACCTTCTCTTTGCTTCTCCCTTGCTTTATAGACCTCTACCCTCTGTGCACTTGTATTGCTGCATTGTTCTTTGCAAAGAAGAATGTCTCTTTAATCTTCCTACTTAGACCTTTCTATATGTTGTTCTGACTCTTCAATAATACTTCCTTTTTTTTAAGATGCCATTTTTTTTCAGAATCCCTCTGTCTTAGTCCAAACTGCACTAAAATGATATAGGAAGAGCTTTATGATGTTGATTGTCTGGATGATATTATTAAAAACACAGGTTAATCCTTGGCATTCCTGAGGGAAAATGTTTATGGACAATTAGAAGGGTTAATCAAAGGTATTAAGGCACATAATCAGTGACATAATCTGGAAAATAAGTCTAAAAAGAAATAATTCACATGGCATTTCATACTGGATGCTAATACAGAGGAAGTGATGCAGCCTCTATGTTAGTGATAAAGAAATCAGAGACACTGCACTGAGCAGCAGAGTGCTGAGAGTCTTCCCAAGCAATTCCTTTGTTTTCAGGGAGCAGTTTTTGCGCTGAAGACAATGAAAGTGTTCTTCAGTTTAGGTATTTTGTGCGCTCACGCTCTTCACTGTTTGATAGATTCCTGGGAAAGGGTTGAGCTGTGGGATGTTCTGACCATACTGAGCTATTTAAGGTAATAAATATTAAAGCTGGTGGCAGAGACTGCAGAAGAACCTCATACACAGTGAATGGGTAATAAAATGGCAGATTAAATTCCTTGTAGCTAAATGAAAAACAGTGGCTGCGGGGGGGGAATAACCCTTTAAATTTGCATGCAAAATGATGGGTTCTGAAATATGAAAGTAGTAGGATGTTATCGCAGCAGAAGCAAACCAAAAGGAAAACAGAACTAATAAGATGCTTAGAAATTATTAAAAAAACCCCAAAAACCCAAAACCAACCAAACAAAAAGCAAAACAAAAAACCAGCCACTTCAAAGCAGAAAACAAAATCATGCCTCCAAAGATATTCACTAGTGCAGATGCTGTGTTTTGTTGATTCACTTGTCTTAAAAAGTGCAAGAAGAATGTCAAGTAATTTGAAATATCTTCCATACAAAGAACAGTGAAGCAAACAAGTATGTTTAGTCTGGAAAAGATAGGATGATCGGAAGGGTGAAGGAGATAAGAAATATGAAATAGCATAGAGAAAATGAAAATTTTATTTCTTTGTGAAATACAAGAACTCAAGAGCATTCAATGTAATGTGCAGGTGGCAGATTCAAAACAAAAGGAGGTGGCTTTTTGCTCAATGTGTAATTAATACATTTTACTTTCTGGCACAAGATGTTGCAGATGGTAAAAGACATATTGGTGAAAAAAGCCATTGCACATTGTCATGGAAGACAACTTTCCACTGAGGCTGTTAAGTGCAAAGACATAATCTCTGGCTCAGGCAATCTCTGAACCACAAATTGCAAAAGGATGAGAGACTTTATATTCAAGAAGCATCTCTATATATTTGCCCTGTTTTTCAACTCTTCCCTAGAAATCTGTTACTGGTAGCTGTTGGCAACACTATACTGGGCTAGATGGATCTGCAATTTAAAATACCACTACCAGTCTTACATTCTTTTTACATAGAAGTTCATCAATAAAAAAGTTGGAATGGGGTTTTAGAGAGAGTTTCTAAGAATAGAAGGTGAAAGGAAGAAGTGTAAAGGGCAAGCTGTCTTGAGAGACAAGATTATGTCAGCAATATCCCTGAAAAATGTGGAATGGACAGGCAAAGAAAACAAAGTTAAGGAAACTTGAGATACAAAAAAGTGATATCTCTCGACTGATAAAGAACATGAATATAAGGAAAAGGTAGGAAGACAGAAAATTTCAACCAAGTGTAAGAAAACAGAGTAAAATGGGTTTGCAAAACAATTTAAATAAAATCCTTTTGGCTTTCATTAATTGTACTTCCAGTAGTGTGTTTAATGCAGTTCCAAATGTCTTTATACTGAAGGGGAAAAAAGAAATGTAATGACATCAACCAAAAGTACATTCTTACTAATGCTGAGGGAGTAGGCAATTTAATGTATTATTATGAGAATTCATTGATAACAATGGGTGATTATGACCACTGTTGTCTAATGAATGTTAATTATTATCACAAAGAATGAAACTAATGATAGGTCCCTTTCTCAATTAGAGTTAGCTGTGAAGGAACATGAATATTAGCAATACAGGCTATTTCCTCTAAGTCAAAGGTCATGTAGACTGACAGGAAAATTATATTTGGCTTGGAACTACAAAGAATAAAATTAAAAAGCAGTGAGTGCTCCCGAAAAGTTATTTGCAAGATGTTCTCCCAGCTAGATCTTATTTTGGGCTACATAGACTTAAATGCAGGGGTATAACTTGCCATGGTAACTGTTTGAGGATATCGTGGAGATAACAAGGTATGAATGCTGGAAGTCCTAAGGCTGTGATAGGAATAATAACTTGGATGTTTTCTTTTACTGATCACATTGTGAAGAATACTCTGACACAGACAGGAGAATGGACCAGATGACATAATTTGTTCTAAAAATCTTATCTTCCTTCATTGCTTTCTGGTCCTCATGCTTTTTCCTGCCTGGTGGCAAATTGGTTGGCAACAAATAAAAATTATAGCGTCTGTTTCTACTATCCATCTGGGGTTTTTTTAATGTCACCCACACACATGCCCATGTATCTACCCACCCACTTAAATTATCTCGCACAGAACACATTCATTCTCTCACTCACATAATTTATTCATCCCAACATGCACTAGTGCAGTTGCCATTTAGCTTTTGTTTACTGGTAGCCGTAGCAATATTTAAACAGATGTCTATTTACATCCGAGGAGCACATCAATTCTTGCCTGTATGCGTGCAGAGCCTTAGTTATAGTTTCTAATGCCAGTATCTTCCTTTGTTTGCATAGTCATCAACAGTATTTCTGTTCAGAGTTGAATAATACAACATTTCCTATTTGAATAATAGGGTGTCTTAGAATGTAAAATACTTGGAAATGCTTAAAAATAAAATTCCTTATCTAAACAAAAATTTAAGTTACCAGGTCTATCCTGATTCTTGAAGAACTCCCTTTTTTTCAGCTATGAGGGATTAACTGAACTTCAGTTTTCGTGAGCTTTTTCTAGGTTTTTCAATCAGAGGTTTATTTCTACATGAAACAGGGAGATGTTTTTTGTAATAAAACCTGAGCTGCAGTGATCATGAAGAAAAATAAATGTATATTTTCAAGGATCCACATAGTCTCTGAAAAAAACCATAAAACCCCCATAGTTCTCCAAATATTAATGCCAACCTATAACATCTTTCCTTATTTTCAGAAAAAGGTGCTCCAACATTGGAAGGAATCTGTCTTTCCAAATGCAAACTTCTCAAAGACAAAAGATAAGATATATGGTCTAATCAGTGTGCTATTCTTTTCTGCCTCTCAGGTTTGTATGTCTGAAATGAGAGCAGTAGACCTTGGACAGTTGAGCAAAGTGCTTGTGGAGCACCATAATGTGGGTTATGGAGCTGGATGGTACCTGGACCAAATTGTCATCCAGGAATCAGGCAAGACTGATGAACAATATGTATTTCTTTGCCAGCAATGGTTAGACAGTGGAGTTGGTGATGCACAGACGGAACGAACATTGAAACTTCTTGGAAAAGTCAGGAATGGAATGTTGACAGGAAAGATTTATGGTAAGGTCCAAAATCCTCAAAGTCCTTCCAGCTTTTATTTTAATTGTAATCTATAATATTTTCTTTGTTATTTTTAAGGATAAAACCAAACTCCAGAAACAGTATAGCTTGAATGTGAACTGCCTCTCTCACACCCATTGTCTCTCCAAACACTTCCCAGAGATGGTAAATACAATTACAATGCTCAGGAAAGAAAAACTAGAGCATAAGGAGATATTAAGTGTAAGAGGCAATGAAGGTACTATGATTTTAGTTGAGTTTAGAAAAAAAAGCTGAAGCAGAAAGAAGTAGGTTGTTCCATATGGCATTCAATGCAGAGCAGAAGGCTCCTGCAACAGTGATGAAATCACAAGAAGAGATACAAAAACTCTTTTAGCAGAATGCGATTTTCCCTTATGTTCATATATTTGTAGAAAGCATTTGCTTTTATTTGCAGTTTTCTTTTTTACTTATATCAATGGCACAAGTTCTTGCAAACAGTTAGTTGACCTGAACTCCATATTCTATTCAAATTGTTTAATTAATAAACAACCAAAATTCAGAAACAACTTAGACACTGAAAACAGGCTTTGCCAGGATACTGGATTTTTTAGCTCTCTCGTGTCTTTTTTGAAGAGGTGTAAAATTCTGGTTTGGGTCCATTTATGAAAACTGAATCAGAACTGATAGACCAAACTATGTAAAGTTTAACTAATCTGAAGGTGTGAATTTGCATTCTGTATCAGCCATTTTGTAAACCGATCTCTATTAACTTCAATGATCCTGAATATATTTATATCCAGAGAATTTTATACTATACATAGTTGCAGACAAAACTAATAGATTATACGCTCATATTTAGACATCTGTAGTTACTTGTGAATACCTCATATCATCTAACAAACAGAAATATTGTTACTGATAAACAGAAGAACAGAAAACCATGGAAATCTAGGCACAGCATGAGCAGCTAGAGCAGTGACAATTTCAGAACAAGAAATAGATGTATTTCACCACTACAAGTATTCTAGGTATCTATCAAGTAGATTCCATAGGTGTCCTGCATAGTCCACAGAGCGAGGCAGGTGTCTCGTGAAGGTAATTCAAAGTGGAAGCCCAAGGCTGGTCAAAGTCTGTCACCTCTTTCTTCACTAAAAATATGAAAAGAGAGATAAATCTTTGTTTATGCACCTCGATTAATGTCTGAATATAGCTATGCAAAAACGATTTCCTTCCTTGGTTTCCCACACGTACACATAGTCCTCAAAAATCTGAGTACAGACTTGCTTATAATTCCATGTCTATGTTTATTTATACTCAGTGCTGCATCTATTGAAAATAATTTTTGGTCTGGGTGTATAATAAATCCAGAAATAATATGACAGAGAACCTATGATGAATGGATAAATAAAAGAAAAATCAGCAAAGCGCAATATACCTTGGGGGTCAGAAACTATGGGGATACAATGGAACTTACTAAATTTCAAGCTAAATCAGATTTTATAAAAGAAGTAAAACAAAGAGCAAAGGTTCCTCAACCATTTTCTTATGAAAAGAACCTTCAAAGATGAGTAACTTCTCAGGAACAATAGAGTTCAGACTGAAGATCATGTAGGTATAATCCCTAAACAAATAGAATACCTTGTCCCTTTTTTCATTAAGGAACCATAATGTTGGCCAGAGAAGCAAAAGCACAGTTACTAATGAGATGAGCTTACTGGAAATCAGAAAATTTGGAACACAAATAGAACTTTAAGTTCCATTTATTCAAACAGTGACAATCAGAGTAGGTGTTAGTCCAGTGGCAGATCTAAGAGCAAGGATTTAAACCAATTTTATGAAGGCTTTTCATCATCAAACATAATTCCTCCATCTAAAAAATAGAAAGCATAATAGAGGTGAATATAGACCTAGTAACTGTTCACATGGAAAATCTTTATAACACACTATCAAAGAAAAGAATAGTTGAAACAACAGAGGCAAATAGGAAATGGGAAGGAATACACCATGACTTTACTCTGGACTCTAAAACAGTATAACAAGCAAGAAAACATGAAGGTGAAAAGTTTCTTGTCATTACCTAATAATTTCCCATAGAGAAAATAAAACTCAAGTATTTGAATTAAAAGTCAAAGGAAGAATTGTAATGAACTGGAGAAAAGACAATGAATAAGTTAATGAAATATTTTAGTGCTACAAAGCTGTTAGTTCTATCAGGAGAATGAGAGGTTGTGTGGTAAACTTTGAGAACTGAACAAAAGGAATTGAACAAGATTCTGTGCCAAACAGCTTGTACACAATTAGGTGTAAATTCAGCTAGCTATTTGAGCTCTCAATTCGGATACAGAATCCTAATTTCAATTGTTTGGGGGTTTTCTTAGAATCAGGAACAACCTGTAGCTAAGGGTCTAAAACCTATATTTGACCTGGATTGACATATTTTGAAATGGTTTCTGCTACACAAATTCATCAGCAGGAGAACTATGAGAAATACCTGTGCTTGTTATAAGATCACAGGATAATTTTGAGGCGGTAATGTGACATGGCTATGGGGTTATTGTGCCCCCCACAGTGTATGTAGGCATTATCAGTCAAAATCAAAGTGGATTACTGGCTTTACAGAGAAACTGTGCTATTTCACCTGCAATTTTGTGTGTAATTGTGGCCACCTCTGTCCAGAAGAACTGGATCAAACTGCAATAATTGTAAAGATATGATGACTGAGAAAATGGCACCTCTTTTTTGTTAAAGGGTATTGAAAATAGTGACAGATTCAGAATAGCTAATGAAATGCTCAAAGTGGACACAGTAGTGATTTATCAAATTAATAGTGGCTTACACATCAAGGAGAGAAGAGAGTTATTTAAGCTAACAAAGTTGTCATAAAAATAAATGGCTTTCAGTAGTCCATTAATACCTTTCTGAGAGAATTAAAAGATTTCTGAGAAAGAAACAAAGAAAGATTAGATTTTTAACATTGCACTCTGTGTTGGGTTGACCCTGGCTGGATGCCAGGCGCCCATCAAGGCTGCTCATCGTTCCCCTCTTCAGCTGGACAGGAGAGAAGAAAACACAGCAAAAGTCTCATAACTCAAGATAAGGACATGGTGAGATCACTGAGCAGTAACTGCCGTGGACCAAACAGACTTGACTAGGGGAAATGAGCTTAGTTTATTACCAATGAAATTAAAGTAGGATAATGAGAACTAAACCCAAATCTAAAAATTCCTTTCCTCCTTCTTCCTGGGCTAAATTTTACTCCCAATTTTTTCTACCTCCTCCCATCCAGTTGTGCTGAGGGACAGGAATTGAAGGTTACAGTCAATTTATCTCATTGTCTCTATTGTTTCTTCCTCTTCCACTCCAGCATGGGGTGACAAGAAATAGTCCTCCCCAGACTTCTCCAAAGCGAGGCCTTCCAACAGGCTGCAGTTCTTCATGAGCTGCTCCAGCATGGGTTCCTTCCAGGAAGGTGTAGTCCTTAAGGAGTAGACCTGCTCCAGCACAGGATCTCTCCATGGGGCCATAAGGTCCTGCTGGGAGTCTGTTCCTCTGCAGGCTTCCATGAGGTCATATCCTCCTTTGGACATCCACCTGCTCCATCATGGGATTCCACATGGGCTGCAGATGGATCTCTGCATGGATATCCATGGATATCCACGGTCTTATGGTCTTTACCATGGGCTGCAAAGGAGTCTTTGCCCAACCTCCTTCTGCACTGACCTGAGGAACTGCAGAATTGCTTCTCCTGCATTTTCCCACTCTTCTGCTGTTGCAATTGGGCGGGTCTTTCCCACCCACTTTCTTAAATATCTTATCTCAGAGGTGCTCTCACCGTCACTGATGGCTCAGCCTTGGCCAGGGGTGGGTCTGTCTTGGAGCAAGCAGGCACTGGCTCTGCTGGACATGGGGGATTCTAATGACTTCTCACAGAAGCCAACCCTGAAGCCCCCTGCTGCCAAAACCTGGCCACACAAACTCAAAACACTGTTTTATACTTAACTAATGGGAAGGTGGGAAGCTGCTTTTAAATTTAATCTTAATAAATTTTTCAGAAATGATGCAATTTAATTTACGTATTACAGCAGCGTATGGTACTGTACGATCTAGCAGACATAGACCTACCATTCAGACTTCCTGGGCAGCTATACACTGATAATTTAATGGCCCAGTATTTCAGTACTAAAGGGCTAAAATATTCTAGATTATGTCACATGGGATGTGATGACTTTTCGTTTGACTTCCATTTTTTTCACAGAGATCATTGGTTTCATTTACATATGATGTTCATAGGTATGAAAATAGATTTGGGATTATTCATGAAGTTGTAGCACTGAAGTTATTTAAGATGCTTTTACAGATGGTTAGTACTAAATTTTTATGTCAACAAGTGCTGGATTTATGGCACAGATCCTCACCTGATCTAAAGCAATAAAACTTTATTTGCATTAGTTATAGTAGGAGACAAAGACTTTCCTGCTCTGGTTAGGAAGCTGAGGTGACTGAACATTCTGAAGCCGAGGTAGGAAGATGAGATTTATGGACATAAACTCAGAGAGTCTCTGATTCCACTACTCAGAGTAAAACAACCTGTTTTACAAAGTAGCTATTTGAAATTATCAGATCCATACTTTGTCTCACTTTGCTCACAGGGCTAAGTCATATCACTAACAAATTCTGCTCAATTCTGCAGTAGCCTGAGTGACCAAAATTTCTGATTTTCACAAGTTTTAAAAATGAAACCATGTCTTTGATAACCCTGAATTTTCCATATATGCTATTAACATGAATTAAAACATTAAAGCTATCAAAATCAGAGATATTTTTTTATGGGTAGAAGTTTCTGATCTTCAAAACTGTCTTGTTGATTGAAGCTTCAACCAAATATCTGTTCCATATAAAGTTGCAGAAGTTACTTAGGAGCCTACCTGGCATCAGTCTGCAGTCCTGAGCCTTCAGGGATCTGTCAGTTAATCTAAAATGCTTAAGTGACTAAATGCTTCAAAAAGACCTAGTAAAAATTCTCCTGGTATATTTCCTGAGTCCCTAAAGTAGACAAATCTATGTGATGCTATATAGGACTATTTTTAATCTCTCAGCAAGCGTTACTTCTTCACAGAAGAAATGGATAAAGTTTTGTACTTTGCTGTCATGATGATTGTAGTGAGGTGGGATAAAAATATCACATTTCAAGTTCTGAACCAGATTATCTCATCACCATCTTCTTATAGTATGTATGGAGCAAATTTTAACATGTTCATTTAATTAAATGCCCAAAAAGTTAAAATGAAAATACACTCTTCCCTGACCAAAAGCAAACCTGATAACCAGTAGTATCTTGTAAAAAAGACACTGCTTTTGAATGGTGACTAGTGAGAAAAAAATATTTTAAATCATCAGGAGATATTTATAAAGGGAAGGAGGAGAAATCACATTATCATGGTTCTTCACAAGCCTCTTATGTGGAGCTGGCAGTCTCATCTGCACATTGCTCTTGGACTGGCCCATCTCTAAAATATCAGCTACCACTATGAAAAGACTGATGCCCAAATTTGCTTTTCACTAAATCAATAATAGTGAGTGAACCTCAATATTATGTGCCAATATTTGAGCAAAGTGAAAAGGTGGGAACGGGTTGCTAGCCACTCACTAACTCAGTCTGTTATGAACTGATGGATTACTTTGGATATTCAGAAAACTCATTAATTTTTTTGCTGTTTTATTTCAACAGGGATTTGGGATGTCCACGTCACAACTAGTGATATTTCTTCTAGTTCCATGAACCCTAAAATGTCTCTAACTGTATGTGGTGAAAAAGGAACTTGTACTTCAGTCATATTCCCCAAAGGATCCCTTAAAAAAGAGCAGATTTATGAGACTTCTATTGAACTAAGTAAGAAATTTAATACCATATTCAAAGTTCGCCTAGAAATTGAAGAAGCTGGAGAAGGAGAGACTTGGCATTGCCATAAGGTAAAATCTAAAACCTAAAGCAATTATTTATTGTGTCTCTATTATTATTATTATTTTTTTTTTTGCTTTCCATATTCTACTGTAATTTCTTCCCTTTTTTTGTCCTGTCTGAGATTGCTAAATTTTTAATTTACAGAAGCTGCAATGCTTGTAGAGTGCTCACTTCAGAGACTGCACAAAACACTAAGATAGCTATGGATAGCAAAAATCTTGTGAACTTGGATGGATTGCTGGAGAGCCATATATACAGATGTGCCATCATCTGTAGCATATCCAGTGATGTCTTTTCAGAACTGTACCACTGGCATACATTGCAGTATTTACATAACTCCAAACTGGCTGTTACATGTTGTAGATTCAGTGATCCATGGCAAATAATTAAGGCAGACACTAGGAATACATTTTGATGAAACTATCTGCCTTTTAAGTTGGCATGTGAAAAAAAGAAGTGAATAGCAAAAGTGACAATGTTTCCTCTGATATCCAGCTAAAATCCAACATCACACTGAAATTGCTGTGGCATTTCACTATATGAAAAAATATCTTCATCTTCTTATGCTGACAAAATAGAAACAATTCTAAAGGAGAGTCATCTTCTTCAAAATTTCAGACATGCTTTTGTCTACTAAATTAATGTTTCTATTTTGTTCTTATTAAAAACTGGAGAAAAAAATAATTTTTCATCCCAATACATGGTATTACTGAGCTGAACTCCCTGACATTTAAATGGTAGGCAGGTTGTTAATTTCATCTTCATAGCCAGATGAAATAGTCATCCAACAAATCTATCAAAATTAAGACTGCTTCTGGAATATTGTAGGAGACAGTAAATCACAGCAAAAATTTCAGAACAGAAACTTGGCAGCTGAAAACAGTGACATCTATTACTCTGCTTTACTTCATTAGCTCAGAACAATCACTCAAAGCTCAGTTTAAGAGAAATCAGCATAAGTTATATAAATAAGGAAAAGATACACATTTACTTTAGGTGGGAAGAGGTAGAGAAAGAAATTATAAATTTCTGTGCTTTGAGATACATGTAAATTATGTGGGTCTTAGGAAGACATTTCCTCTTATTCTACATTTTTTATAGCAGGACTGGCTGAATCCTTGTACGAAATAGCTGGGTTTGTATAGGAGGTTGTGGATAACATTTGTTATTAAAGTCAGCTTAGCAGTGTATTTACACTGCTGGTTTGAATCAGTGTGGTCATTTCTATGCTATTTTGTTTTGATTTTACAAGATTGCACCTCCAGAGAATCTGAGATTTTCCCCTTCTATCAAAAGTAAATGCAGGTGTAGTTGGTTGAATTCTGTATTTAGATTCACATTTCATTCTTATAGCCATAACTACAAAACAGTAATCATGATTTTTTGAGGAAATTGAAATCATTATAAAATAATGCCTAGAACAAAATTAATTAAGGTATGTCTTATTTCTGCAGCATGTAATTGCTAAAATCTTCATTCTTGCGTCTTTGACTTCCTGAAGAAATAGAGTAAATGAAACCTGAGTTTCAATAAACTGTTCAGGAATGTAGATATTATTATGAAGACAAAATTATGCTAGCATTATACTTCACAGTGCATTTGAAAAACTCTTTTCAGTGTGTCTGTCATAATGAAAAGTACTAAGAGTCTTTTGAAGACAAAATAATGCTACCATCTCCCAGAGACAATTCCTAACCAAAGCTGGTTTTGCTTACTGGCTTAAAGGTTTGGACATTTTAGTGAGGTCACAAAGAACTGAATGAGTGAATTTTATGTTCCCTTTTCAAAGCAAGGTTACTTCCTACAAAGTATTTTCAAATATGTTTCTGGTCTAGGTTTAAATAGTTTAGAAAATGGGAATTTATCTCAGTGTTGCTGATAGTACCATAGTGTAAGATATTTCATTACTGAAATATGTTCTCTTATAAAAGAATAAGCTACTTTGCTCAGGATCACCATTTAATTAGCTTATACACAGAATGTCATAGATGTTGAAATTAGTATCAAACTATAATTTCAATTGATACATATGTACTGATATATGCACATGTCAGAAAGCACTTAATTTCTGTATTTCAGTTTTTCCCTTCTTCTTTCTCCTGTTACTTAGAATAAGAAAATGTTCTGCAATGAAAAATATTGTGGCATAATGACATTTCTCACAAGCTGAAATGTGCCCATATCAACACTTCTTTTTCCTCCATATGCTGGATGAATAGGTTACATAAAGGAAACTTATTGAACTACTTCAAATATTTCTTTTTCCTTCACTGCAGTCTCTGCAGCAATAATGTTGAAGACATTTTAATTACATTTAATTGGGAAAGATATTTATTCCTTCCCATTTAAAAGGCTGTTTTCAAAAACATTTTAGAAAAATTTATTTCCTCTTAGTTTTAAATTTTGAGATGGTGTGTCATAGCTGTTTAATAGTTTGTCTTTAGCTGTAGTTTGCATTAGAGCGCAACAAATGCTGAAGTTATCCTATTTTATCTCTTTGTTAGGTAAAGCTTCAACACAGAGAAACTAAAAATGTTCTAGAATTCCCATTTTGTCATAACTTTGCTGATGAAGAAGGAGGAAGAGTGACTGAACTTCCAGTCCTCACAGCTGGGTCCCCTTTTCCAGCAGGTTTGTCACAGGTTGGAAACACTGGGAGAGATTTGGTCAGTGACAATGTCCAATTTTCAGAGCAGTCCAAAGGATTTTGCAGATATTTTCTCTTCATTTCTGCCTGGTGATGCATGGCTAGGTCCAGCCTACTCCAGAGTTTAAAACCAGTATCTTAAATGCTAAAACTGAGCATTGTGCACTCAAGTCTGATTGGTATCAGTTTGTGACACATAAAAGAACAAGCATATGGCACTGAAACTATTAAAAGGGTTTTGAACAGTACTCAGTTTAGTTTTTACTCAATATGATCTGGTTCTAGGGAAATAGAGAGGAAATAAATACTGTAACTTCAGACAAGAAGGAGATCCATGCCCCACCCCTCCAAAAAAAAAACCAAAAAACTCTTGTTATTTGTGTTCTTAGAATTGCCAGCAGTCTTTTTTTTGTGACCAGCCAATGCACATCATTAAACTCCATCAGAGCTGTGCCTTGGTCCCCTCAAGACTTGATATTTTTAGTTTGTTCTGTGTTTCATACAAGGTTCTATAACCAAAGCTAGAGAAGAATGGAAGAGCTCTTATCCTAAATGAATATTCTACCATGATAATATCCTAGGCAACTCCAGGAGTTAAGGGTTTAGATCAAGCACAGAAGTAATCTGTATATTCTTGTTCCTTTTGCTGTGCTTTCGAAGTTAGTATCAAATAAAGCACTTAGGCAGAAGCTTCATGAATATGAATTTGAGAAAGTATTGATGGGAAATTCACTGGTAAAGTTCTTTGCTTTTAAATATTTCTTAGATTTATTTCTTTCTGGAAGAACACAGTTATTTAAATCATTAAAAAAGCTGCCCTTTTTTTTCTGAGGAGCATTTAGCATGAAGACAGCTACATTTTCTTTACCCCTCCCTACATTTTATTCTCCCTTTCAACTGAATGTTTTGGGGATGTGATTTCTTTCTTATTTTAGAGGCCAGTGTGTTATGCATTTCTCTGGGAGTACAAACAGGTATTTTACATTAGCAGCCTTTCAAGGAGCTCTCAGCTGTAGGTCTGTGTGTTCACACTGTGTGCTCTCTCATTTCCTCTCCTTAGGCCAGTAACTTCAACTGGTACAGTGCAGAGTGGACAGCCACTGACTGGACCATGATCCAGAGGAAATGCAAAAGTTGATTTCTTCCTGCCAGAGTCCAGCTTTGTTTGAACTCCACGAGGCTCAGAGCATAGATATACTTGTTGAGTGATTTAGTATCATCCATAGCCTAAGAACATTTTCATTGGAGTGTCATGTATTTAAATGCATACAAGAGGTCATAGAGTATTATTTACAGCCTTTATACCAACTTTTCATGTGTTTATTTTAATTTTTTTTCTTCTGCCTGTGTTTCAGGCCCACTCAAATTATTTAGCTTATTATTCTTTATAATAGTTGCTCTTAAATTCTAATTACAATGCATCTATGTGCTTTTTCCAAGCATTACAATATATTTTGGTCTTCTGATCACTCCAGATAGGATGAAAAATTAAAATACAATAGAAGTAATTTATTAAATAATATATGTTTAAAGTGGTTTTGTTTTGGTAAACCTTAGATCTCTTTTTCCCCACAGTGAAAATCTATGTTCTCCACATCACCACAGGAGCTGACCCTGGGTCAGGCACAGATTCAGATGTGTATGTCATACTGCAAGGCTCCTTGGGAGATACTGGGAGAAGAAAGTTAACTAGGAAAGGAGATGGAAATTTTACTAAAGGAAAGGTAAACTTAAAAGTTCTGCAAGATATTTTTCACTTTTAGAACCCAGTCCAATTAATGTGGATTTAGGAGGAATAGAGAGGTCTACAAAGTCCAGTTTACAGCTCTCTGTGATTGTGTGTCAATCAATATCTCTACCTTAAATGGGAAATACCAATACTTATGCAGCTGATGCTAACAATACAGACAACTAATAAAGTGACTATATCAAGTGCATTTATATTCAAATTTTAATACTTCTTTTCTGCCATGCCTTTCTTCAGGCTATGGTATCTTTCCCTGATTTTTACTTCCTACCCTTCAGTCTGGCTCTTGGTCTCTCTCCAGACTGTCAGACACTAGCATCTATAGTTTTCTGAGGTGTACCAAGAGGGTCTGTGCAGACCTCACAGACATAAACCAGTCAAAGTCCAGTATTACTGCCAGAGATAGATTTCCTTGATGCATTGTCAGTATAAGCAGAAATTGGAGGGAATTTAGGTACTAAATGTGCTGTAGAAAGATGGGTAGATTTACAGCAAAATGCATGTCTTTGACATAAAACCTTGTGTCTTTTGGAAGTTCTGGACAGTGGGAGTGAAATTTTCAGCTGAAAAGATCACAAGATATTTTAAACATGGAATAAACAGGTTTCTTGTATTTACTCTGGCTGTTTTTTGAAAACAAATTTGAGGATTGAAACAATTTTATAAAGATCCTGAAACAAAAATCTGAAAATTTATGTTGGACTAATTAAACTTTAGAAAAAAAATCCACCAGTGCCTTGCAACCAGTAAGTTATTTTCTTCTGTTGGTGTTGGCTGCCAAAAATATGAGAGTTTCTCTAAGGATGCAAACTTCCAAATCAACCTAGACTGCTAGCCAAAGCAGAGACATGGTATGTGATCAGGAGGAGCTCATCTCCTAACTACCCCCAGCCTCGTCAATTCAGTGGGAATTGAAAGTGGGTACTGTATTGCTGGATTTCACCTGCTTGAAATATTAATTCATAAGAAAAGTTGGAGAGTTTAAAGCTTCATTTTTAAGGAATTAAATACTGTGGGTAAGGCTACTTAGTGCTAATAAAGTCACATTTGTCTTCCCTAATGCTGAAGTTCAGATTAAGTTTTACTGATAATCTGATTTAACAAAATTTTAAATCTGCAGTCCTTTTGTCCTCATGAAGTAAGCTACTTTAATATAAATTTTACTGGATTTCTCCTTAAGTCGTAGTCCCACAAGTGAGCAATCTGACTTCTAGACTGGTAGTTTTTAATGAAGAGGGACTAGGGATGCACATCTAGAAATGTTGACTAAGAAAGCAGAAGTGAGCCATAAAGATTTATAACCTGAAGGATACTTTTACAGTATTTGCATCTACTTCAATTTAGCTCAGAATTTTTCTCTCTTACAGAATAAGATGCAGATCTGGCATGTAGCCATCTCTTCATTATTTATTTGACATTTTATAGGAGCAGTGTGTGAATATAACACAGTATTCTTATATTTCTAAATATAGATATCAGCTCAGGAGTATTTTGGGCTCTAAAAAGAAATTGCTTGTAGATAAGTAATAGAGCAACACATTAAAGTCTTGATTCACTCTTTGTTCAGTGAAAGTAAAGGTATTTGGTTAATTGGAAAGTATAAAATTATTCTGCAAGAAAGGCTCATGCCTATGCAGCAGTATTTTGTTTTGTTTTGGAAATTTCCCAATGTTTTCTTCCCTTTAAAAGTAATCTCCAAAAAGACTCTCAAGTGTAGAATGTCTCTTTCTATACCAGCCCAATCACATATTGTGCCAAGCACCCCTGCAGTCAGAGAGTCTGCACTTGGTGGTTTAGGGGATTTGGAGTATAACAGGCAGAATTTGCATTTGGAATCTTAACAGTTGTTCTGACATTTTCAAATGTGCTTTTCCTTGCAATAATTTTTCCCCTGACTATACAGTAACAGCTAGTGAACTGGAACAGTGTTTCTGTTGGAAATCACATCAAAATATGGTGTTAGTCTCACAGAATGTCAGGGCTGTTACAAGCAACAGTTTAGCTATGCAGAAATACACAGAAATGTTTAAATATTCAGGAAAGTTTGCAGTGGATTGGAGATATTCTTCTCTCATTTAACAGTTTTTTTATTTTCACCGGCTAAGTTACATGATAGTAAAAGAGTGAATTAGCATCTTATATCTGAAAGGTTGCTTTGTGTCTTTCCAAAGTCCTTACACCTGTGAGACCATGTGAGAACCTGTAGGTAAAGTAGTGTGCATGGTATTATAAATTCACCAGTAAAGCCCTGTAGCTCACCCCCGAGAGGGCAGCGCTGCCACTGTTGAGAGCTGAGCTTCTGCTGATCTACTCATACAAATGAGTGTGAGAACTTGTCCTGCAAGAACCATAGCCTTTCAAATTGCTATGACACTGATGCCTTGTTTGGTGTTCTCCTAAAAGCTGTGAGGACAGATGCAATCTCAGCACACTTCTTCATGCAGTTCAGCTTTCATGAAATCCTGATAGTATTTATCCGTGATTTGTGAGTCAGTTTAAGCCTGATAGATGTTACCTGCTTATGAGCATTTTCTTGAACCAAGTATACCCCGTGCAGATGTTCTGTGAAAACCAGGACCCAGCTATGTAAAATCCTTATGGTATCTCCATGTTGCTTCTGACATGCAACATTTTTCAGCAAATGCAATTCTTGATGCTTCTTTATATGGCCTTTGACAGACTTGCTGTATGCTCTGTCTGTCATATGGCTGTGAGCTATCCAAAAATTTCCTCTTTGAGAATGTGGGTTTTTTGTCAGATCAGTTCCATCAAAATCAGTAAATTACACTGAATATGTTATGGCTGATACTTAAGTATTTTAATCTAGGTTTTATGAAATTGGCCAATATTTTAAGTACTCCACGTTACGGAAGCACTAAATTCTCTGACAATTTTTGCTTCGTTCTATTAGTATTTGAAAATATATAGTCTTTATCCTGCCCTATATTTAGACATCAACTGCTCAGGTTGGTGCCATGGTAACTGCAGCACATACAAAAATTTTCACTGAGAGGTGACTGTTGGTGTTCAGTTTCAGTACTCACACATTGAGCACTGACAATTTAAAAAAAAACTTCAGGAAAAAGTCTGTGTGTGCCAGGCTACACCTAGAAGAATCAGAATGTGGGGCAGTGTCCTGAGGTTACAAGTAGTAAGCCAGTAATGTCCACATCCCATCACATTGACAGTGCTGCTATTTTGTGACTGCAGAAAAGCCTTCTCTCATGGAAAGCATGCCTGACATAATGATTAAAGAGTTGCCAAATGTCATTGATCCAAATGTATTAATCACAGTGGTAGGCTGTTGGCCAAGTTACTGTTATACAGAAATGAGCACTAAATCAATCTGGTCATCATAGAATCATAGAATTGTTTAGGTTGGAGGAGACCTTTAAGAGACTGAGTCCAACCATTGACCCAGCACTGCTAAGTCCACTACTGAACCATGTCCCTGACTGTATGCTTCCCTGGGCAGCCTGTTCCAAGGCTTGACAATAATTTCAATAAAGAAATTTTTCCAAATATTCAATCTAAACCTCCCCAGGTGCAATTCAAAGTACTTTCCTCTTATCCTGTGTCTTGTTACCTGGGAGAAGAGACCAACCCCAACCTGGTTGCAACCAACCTCCCCTCCCCAGACTCCCTCCTTTCAGGCAGTTGTAGAAACAGTCAGGTCTCCTCTAAGCTTCCTTTTCTCCAGGCTAAATACCCCCAGTTCTGTCAGTTGCTCTTCATAGGATTTCTGCTCCAGACCCTTTACCAGCTTCATTGTCCTTCTCTGGACACGCTCCAGCACCTCAATGTCTTTCTTGTAGAGAAGGGCCCAAAGACTGAGCACTAGATTCAAGGTGTGGCCTCATCAGTGCCGAGTCCAGGGTGATAATCACTGCCCTGTTCCTGCTGGCCAGGCTATTGCTGATACAGACCAGGAGGCCTTTGGTTGCCTTGGCCACCTGGGCACACACTGTCTCATCTTCAGCAGCTGTCAACCAGAGCCTCCAGGCATCTTTTCCACCAGGCAGAATTCCAGCCACTCTTGCCCATTCCTGTAGCATTGCATGGGTTGTTTGAGTCTCAGGTGCAAGACCTGGTACTTGGCCTTGCTGTACCTCATGCAGTTGGCCTTGGCCTATTGATCCAGCCTGTCCAGGTCCCTTTGCAGAGCCTTTCTGTCCTCCAGCAGATCAACACTCTCACCTGACTTGGTGGTGGTCCTCAAACTGACTGAGGGTGCTCTCGATCCCCTCATCCAAATCATCAATAAAGGCATTAAACATGACTGGCCATGGTGCTGAGCCCTGGGGAACACCAGTAGTGATCAGCCACCAGCTGGATTTAACTTCATTCACCATCACTCTCTGGGCCTGGCCATCCAGACAGATTTTACCCAGGGAAGAGTGCACCCATCCAAGCCATGAGCAGCCATTTACTCCAGGACAATGCTATGGGAAATTGTATCAAAGATTTTCTTAAAGTCCTGCTAAACAACTTTCACAGCCTTTCCTTCATTCACTAAGCAGGTCACTCTGTCATAGAAGATCAGGCTGATCAAGCAGGACCTACCTTTCAAAAAGCCATGATGGCTGAGCCTGGTCCCCTGATTATCTTGTGTGTGTTGTGTGATGGTACTCGAGGTGATCTGTGCCATGACCTTCCTGGCACCTAGATCAGGCCTGTAGTTCCCTGGATCCTCTTTCTGACCCTTTTTGTAGATGGATGTTACATTTGCTAATTTTCAGTCAACTGGAACCTGTCCAGTTAGCTGGGACTGCCTGTAAATGATGGAAAGAGGCTTGGTGAGCACATCTGCCAGCTCCCTAGGTACCCTGAGGTGAATCCCATCCAGCCCCATATGTGTGTTTGTGTGCTGTAGCAGGTTGCTGGTCCTTTCCTCTTGGATTGCAGGGGCTTCGTTCTGCTCCTTGTCTCTGTTTTGCATCTCAGGGGGCTGGATGAATACAAAAGTCTTAGAGACTGAGGCAAAGATGGCAGTACCTCAACCTGACCTCAGCCTGTTTGTGGCATTCCTGGTTGCTTGCACTCCCTCAGGGCTTCTTCTGTACACAGGGAGAGCTTGGCCACCATTGCTTCTGCCCCTGCGTCCTATCACTTCTGTGGCACAAGCTGCAGGCTCCTGGGGGGCTCTCCCTGCTGCCCCTGAGGTTCCTTTGGGAAGATCCCCTGGGTACCACACTGCAGTGTTCAGCTGCTGATTGTGCCAGCACCAGAGTGGCTCACCTTGGCCACTTGACTGCTGCTTTTGGTTGCACCATGTTTAAATCCATTGAGCAGAAGTATTAATCAGATGGGAACTAGGAAAATATGGAATGCCACCATGGTGAAGGAAAGAGTGGTGAAGGTTGTCAGAAACTGCGAGGAGAAATGCAGAAAGAACATTACTAAAGCTTTATACAATCCTAGGAGACAGCAGCAAATACCTGAGTCATGTGAAGTTCTCACTGATACCTCCAGGATGGCATTTCCCAGTCAGTGGTAACAGTCACTGAGAGATTTATAAGGGACAGTCAGAACATCCCATTGCAATCACCCAGCTTGCCTATGCAGCACTGGCCAATGTTTAGAGCTGTGTGAGTAATTAATTTTGGTTTCATGACATATTCTTGCAGGGTGAGAAAACATGTAAAACTTTGTCACAAAAAAACTGGGCAAAATTAATTAACGCTAAAATTAAATGCAAGAGGGGAGTACTTCATTCTGTCTATATAGATCTTAAAAATAAATCACATAAGTGACATTTCTAAAGATGAAATGTATCTCACTTAGTTTTACTTGCCTGTATTATACACATTTGTTCTAACATGATGGCTTAAGCATCTGCTGCAGAAAAGGAGTAATGGTTATCTTCTCTCTTCATTTGGACATTTATCTTAAAATGAAATTAGTTAACCTCAGAGAGTATCTGCTGCTTTCTTTGCAGGAAATTGTCTTATAATATAGACTTATTTTAGATAGGCCAAGTCGGGTAAGTGAATTTTATGCCCTGTTCATTTCAGGGTTTTGATAAACAAGGTAATTTTAAAGTAAAATTATGCTAAATTTATTAGCTAGATTTATAAAAAAATCTTAAAATAGTTATGGTTAATACAGGTGTGCATTTTTCAGGAAATAAAATATTCAATCATTTTCATCAATGCAGCAAGAACTAAATTTAATTCAATTCAATTGTTTAGAAACTATCTCTAACTCCAAATGAATGGCAACCAGTGATGAAGTTTAAATCTAGCTGGAAAGTTGTTCCAAAACTCAAGGACAGTTTTTTTTTTCTTTAGACAGTCACACTATTTTCTGTCTAAATTTGTCAAACTTTAACTTCTAGAAACTGAATTTTGTCACACTTTTGACTACTAATTTGGATAGCTCTCTTACACCAAACTTCTACTGCCTTTGACAGTATTTATGACAATAAGAAAATCATGTGCCTTTGACAAGTTAAATAGATTATTCTGCTTGATTAACTGAAAGAAAGGCTCTTTCCAGTGATTTATCAACTCTCACAAATCTTTTCAGAGCCCTCTTCAATTTAGCACCCTACTTCTTCAAGTGTCATAACTGGAGATTTTATTTGCATAATCTTTGAAATCTTGTTTTCTTCCAGATAAATCATGGAAATACTAAAGAGCATAAGCTTATTAACTGGCTCCACTGCAATGAAATGTGCTTGAAAATATTCTCTTTTTACAGCTGTACTCGGAGACATACAAGTTAGGCATTTTATTATTCTGTTATTATATTTGATTATAGTGTCTTAATCAAAATATTATACAATGACATGCATTACTGAGGCTGAAGAAAATTAGATTCATTCTATTTTTTTGCCTGTTAAACCAGATCTCAGACTTGGACTGTTATTAAATCAATCCAACAATCAGGCTGCATCAGATGGGATTGAATCTGTCCAAAGTGAAGGCTATTTTATTTGTTTGTGTTTTTTTGTTGTTTTGGTTTCATTTTCAGATCTCTTTTGTTTGATATAATTTATGATTACAGCTTTGGATGTGGCTGGTGATACTGATCTATGTATCATCAGCCACAGTCCTTTTGCATTTTATTAAAGGACAAAAGTCCTTTTGCATCTTATTTCATACATTTTAGTTAATGAATGTGATTGAAATGTCTTTAACTAGTTAGCAGAATGGTCATAGTTACTGATCATTATAAGATGCCCCTATTCCTTCTTATTCTTGTTGCTGTTTTTTGCACAGCAATCTTGTTTCAAAAATATTTACTTCCAGTTATACTAAGCTTATTAACAGAAGATCAGTGCAGGGCAAATAAATTGTGTTTATTTACTACCCCTATTCTTTCACGGATCCTTCACTAATCTTGTTGAGAATTGATAAACTATGATAAATGTGGGTTATCAGAAACCTCTAATGATTCATTCATTATAATCTACTTTACTGTTTTCGTGCAGAGATAAAAATTTTCAATGAATTTATAGCTGAGAATTTAACATAATACAAAAGTATGCTTGCAAAAGTGCAAGTCTAGAAGGAAATTCGGGGTCAGCTTCTTTGGATGCATGAAAAGCCCCGTTTTTAAAGAAGCATTTGTACAGAACACTACAAGGCAGTGAGGGCACAGTCAGAGGCACTGTTCATCCTTCCACTGAGCTGAGCCAAGACAGTACTGCTACCAGTGCCACTCAATATTTCCACCTCTCAAGTCTGCTGCCACAGTGACATAAATTTGCTCTGTCCAAATGTTTATTTAGTTAGAACAGTTAATATCATTAGTGATTTGGGCTTTTTCACCCATGCTCTATCTTGATAAAATATTTGTGGTGCTGCTTTTGTGGTTATCCTGGCACAACTAAAAAAATGATTGCATCCATCTAGGAGAAGGTAGTGATGTGACAAGCATCTGGGACAGGGTGGAGAGGTTCTGTTCAGCACAGCTGGAAGGGCTCATAAAGGGAAAAAGTAATTTTTTTTCTTCTTTTCCAGGAATGTTCGCACACTGTTTCTGATTGTGCTCAGTGTTACAGGGGCCACCTTCATTTTGCCTGCCTCTGTTAAAACTCCTTTGTTTTCAGTGGAGTTTCTCCAGATTAACAAGTGAGATCAAAATAATCAGGCAGCAAATCAATAGGTTTGCTAAGCTTAATAGAAAAGGTCCTTTATCTAGACACTCTGACTCCTTTTCCAATAAAAGCCTATTAAAATGATACTAACATTAGCAGTATGGGAAATCACTTGTACATACAGGTTGATGAAATGAAGCATATGGTGTGTCTTGACTTGCCAATTTCAGTTCTTCTGGGAATATCGTCATTAACCAACCATCAAGTCTCAATACCAAGCTTGTAAAATGATTGGCATTTCTAAAGGTAAATATTGCACAGTGACTGTTCAAATGCTTCTTCTGTTACAAGAGCTATTGCAGCTGCTGCAGACAGTGATATGTTGCCAGCACTGACACAGAAGAATACTGAATAAAGTCATAATAAACTGGGTCATAGATTCAAAGAAAAGGCTCAAAATGCATGGCTCTCAGGAAAATAAAGAAACATTTGAAGAAAATCTGAAAAAGAGTTAAGAAAAAGCCCAAACTTCAAATATTCTGAAAGGATTGCTGGAATTATTGTTATAAAGGAATTTTTTAGTCCTTATTTTCTTGGACAAGAAGTATGAGAAGTATTGATTCTGGTTTTGCTAGGGCAGCTCTTCTGGGTCACAGAGGATATATGGCTCTACTGTTGTCACTCTTAGGTGCTCAGACTAGGAAAATATCTTTCTTTCTCCAGGCAATGTTAATTAAGAAAATTTAGTGGGCTGTACATACATACAAATTGCTTTAATGTTATTCTGAGAAAATTCAATATAAGCTCTGCTGAATTAGACAGTATGTATTATTATCATTATTTAAGGTGACTTTTCTCCATTCAAACCTAATTTGCTAGTAGTGACTGAAAAACAATTAACATTTTTTTCCTAGAGGAAAATTATAAAGATAAATTTCATATTCTATAGGTTTGCTTACCTTCTGTGTATTTCCTTCCTCCCTCTTTATTTTTTTGCAGAAGAATTAACCCTCTAGTAATTTAGAAGGTCCCCTTTTGTAAGTCAAATAAAAGATAGAGTATCTTGTGACATACAAGACCTGTCAACAGCTTGAGTATTAAGAAAATTTTATGTCTAATCCATGGTTTTAGATGAATCTACAAAAATATTAGCTAAATTGTTAATAATAATTGAATTTCATGAAATTAGAATGAAATATATGTCATAATCTCTTTGTTTGCAGAGATCTTGAGAGGAGAAAAGTGAATTAAATTTAGCAAATAAATTATCTCTAGCCAATTGTTTTTAGCTCTAACCATTATACTTGCTGCTCTTTCTCTATTCTTTTTTGGTCTCTTGACTACAATAAAGCTCATTACACTGTGTAGATTTTCAAATATACACATAAAGAGAGAATGTAATCTTGTCTGTGAAGTGAGTTTACCCCAGATGACACAATTTCTAGTCTATTTAATAGTCCCTTAACTTGCAGTTTATTAGATGTTTGAATAGTCTGCAGATTTGACCATGGATTTCTGAGATTTTGCATTCTCTAAAGTGAGCTTGTTAAAATGGCACATTGACAAATAATAAAGTAGTGTATCCAACACAAACCAAACATTAAATTTTTTTTTTCACAAATGTTTATTCCATCAAAATATACTTATTTTCATAGGAAAAAGGAATTGGAAAACCTTTTGTGTGTTAACTATATATACTAACTTGCTTTTATCTGTGGCTGGATCCTCCAGGTCATAGATAACCCATAGCACATGCCACCCCTGATTTATTAAGTCATTAACTTAATTAAGTTAATACATACTGAGAGTTTGTTTACTGTCAAACTTGGTGCAAGTCAGACCCAACTACCTTTCTGGAGATAGTACAAGTCTAGGACCCAGAAGAATATTTTCTGTAGTTTTCCTATATTCCTAAATCTCCTTTCCAAGGGTGGATCACCGACAACAGATTTTTTTGGAGATGCTGATGATCATGCCACTAAATTAGTCATTTTCTGGAAAACTCTTTTCACTTAAAAAGAAATTATTCTAACAAGTACCTGACAAGAGCTTTCTCATGTGTTTGCAGTAATATAATTGTGCATGTTTCAGCTTGGGTAGAATTAATTTTCTTCCCAGTGGCTGGCATGAGGCTCTGTTTTTGGTTTGTGTTGAACACAGGGTCGATAATTCATGGCTGTTTTTGTTGTTGCTCAGCAGGGCTCACACAGAGCCAAGGCCTTCTCTGCTTTTTGTGCTGCCACGCTGGTGAGGGGGCTGGGGGTGCATGGGAGGGTGGGAGGAGACACAGCCAGGACAGGTGACCCCAGCTGACCAAAGGGATATTCCAGACCATGTGGAATCATGTTCAGAATATAAAGCTGGGGCAAGAAAGAGGAAAAGAGACATTTGGAGTGGTGGTGTTTGTCTTCCCACGTCACTGCTACGAGTGCTGGAGCCCTGCTCTCCTGTGGATGGCTGAACACCTGCCTGCCCATGGGAAACACTGAATTAATTCCTTGTTTTGTTTTGCTTGTGTGTATGGCTGTTGCTTTCTCTATTAAACTTTATCTCAACCCACAAATTTTCTATCTTTTACCATTCTCATTCTCTCCTTGATCTTGCTGGTGAGGGGCTGAGTGAGCAGTTCTGTGGAGCTTGGATACTGCCTGGGGTAAAACCTTAACAATCATGCATTAATATAAGCATAATCATTTGCAAGAACTAGCAGCAATTTTAAGATAAATTTTCCCATTTTGTGAACTTAATTTATTATTGACAGACACAGAGGTCTGTATTTTTCTTACTTCAGTCTGTGTTTTTCAGTCATCTCCTAACTGTGTGTATTTTAAATACATTTTATTTAATAAAGTGTAACAAATTCATTTCATTCAGGCATGATGGTATAACTTTACCAATCCAATTAAAGCTGGAATAAAGGAGTGATCAAATTAATATCACAATTAAGGTAAATTAAGAGTTCAAATTAATGGCATTCAATCATCAAATTAATAAATAGGTAATAAAATAAAATGGTTGTGTTGACACCAAACCTCAATATTTTTGATTTAGCTAAGGGAAACATTAAGAGGAGCCTCTCTTCCTGCAATTCTGCTCTCCATCTAGAATTTCAGCCATTCCAGTGTATTTGCTCTGCTGTTAAATTTACTAAGCCGCTGATAACCTTGACTCCTAGAGAGGAAGTACAGCTATTTAAGTCCTCTTTCAGATTATTTTTTTCCTAAATATCGTTGTCTCATTTTCCCATTTTATATGGTAACTTAAGAGTGATAATGCAGATGTGATGATTAAGTGGTACATTGGATCAGTTTTGACTAATATGACCTTTCTCTCTAGAAGTTATAGAGTAATCAGTAATAGGTTGATTATTATTTTTAGGACACTGTTAATAGTGTGGTTCACAAACACACACACTTTCAAATTCACCTGTGCAATGTGCAGATATTAATGAAAAACAAGAAATGAAAGTTGAAGAACAAATTTATTTTTTTTTCTGTTTCTGTGGAATCTTTTTAAAGAGGATGGTCATATATTATCTGCAATTTAAAACTCAATATTTGAGCTTATGCTGTGTCTTATTAAGGTGCAAGCTGGTAAGATCCTCTTTGTGACACAAATCTTTCATCAGTTCTTCAGCTGGAAAACTTGTCCAGGAAAGAAACTGTGATTGGTGGAGCAAGAGAACTGCTAGTCTCTGTTTCATCTCTTCATAAGCCTTTAAGGGTTGCTGACCTCTTGTTCTGGCAGAGCAACTTCAGTGCAAATTATGTCGGGAAGACTTCAAGACCTCTCATGACTCAAGTGTTTTCATCATTATTGCTACCTAGTCCCTTCAAAACCATCTTTGCATCTTTAAGTCATGCTGGAAATTCCATCACAAATAGCACTAGATTTTAACAGTTATCAACCCCAGTAGAAATGAGATGATAATTCATAAATCTATAAAGCAAAAAATGTGGAAAGTGCCTGTGCCAAGAATTTGATATCTGTTTTTCCATCAAGGAAACAGGAAATAAGTGTAACACTCACAAAAAGCCAAAATCACATATTGTGAAAGCGTTGAATGTCTGATATATCACAATTTCCTTTAGGAATCTTACTTCAGTGTTCTAAATGTTGTAAAAATATTGTGGCTTTTTTAACTGAGAGAGAACAGCAGAACTTATTTCAACATACTTTTATTTAATATTTTTCCTTAAATTCAATTACTTATATTGAAACAAATCCTACAAGGTATTCCAAATCTGGAACCAGGTTTGTCATTCTTTCCTAAGAGATTCTTTTTGTGATGTTCATTTCTACCCTTCCCATTCCCTGTATTTCATTCCTGAAATAACCCTTGGGGTTTATTTTGTTGAGAGTAAGATATGTTTAAAATATAATCCCTGTAGATCATTGAACATCAATTTTGGGAAAGAAAATTTCTCATGAAGTGAGGATAAGCAACTGTGTGGGCAAAGAGGTAGTTTAGCTGTAAATTGTAGAACCACAAAGGGAATAAATACTTCTTAATGTAGGCATTTAGCATGTTTAAACATTTCATCTCTGGTTCTGTTGGTATTGATTGAATTAATAAAAAAAATCCTGATTTTCTTCTAATTTTCATACCTCAAAATACACTGATAATTTAGTAACATGGTTCTGTCCCCATATGACTTCTGATTCTGAATTTTTCAGGTGGATACTTTTAAAGTGGAGGCAGTAGATATTGGTATTCTGCAAAGGATGGTTGTTGAAAAAGGGAGAGGCTCTGACTGGCTTCTGGAGAAGATTATTGTGAAAGAGTCAACATCTTCAGGGACAGAAACACTGTTTATGGCTCAAACATGGCTTAAAGACAGACGTGATGGAAAAAGATCTGCCTCAGTAACTCTGGATGCCACAGGTCAACACTATCTTCAAACTATCACCCACTAAGAAATTCATTCCAAACTGGAGAATGCAGCTATATGATTTGCTTCTACAAACAAATTGTGATTTAAAATATTCCAGAAGAACATTGTCATTATACAGGGAATTAGCGTGTCTGAACACTTTGTGTTTTAGTACCACTTAATAACCACTATTTGCCAGAGGATAATATCTGCTTTCTTACTCCAGATTTTCAGTGGTGTAAATGCCAACAAATTTGTCCTATTCCTTTTTACAAATTCCTTCCTCTCCAAATCTTACTTCTACACTTGCAAAATATTTTTTAAGCTCGTAATAGCAATTACTTGCTAGTCAGAGTGAAAATGAGGTAAAAAAGTGGAGAAAACTCTGCTTAAGCAGTGGTGAAAATGTCTCCATTGTATTCAAGATGACTAATTTCCATTATTTATGCTACACTGTTTGGACAGCTTTTGCCAGAAACTGGAGATACTTTTGACTGACACCATGTGAGTAATCAGGCCACAGAGGAGCAATGTTGACCCCACTGCCTGTGGCTCTTTGTCACGACAGGAAGGGAATGTACAGCCTCCCTCCCTTCCTCCCTCCCTGTGCCACGGCTTCAATCCAAGCATGGATTTCAATACAATCTGGTGTGCACCCTGGGGGGAACTGCAACACCCTGCAACCAGATCAGTAGGCACCAAAGCCTGAGTGTATCTCTAAGACAGATGTATTTATTCTCCTGCCTCTCAGAGAAGTTAATTGACTGAGATGAGTCCTTGGATTACAAAACATGTTCTAGTTTTTTTTTTCTTCCTAGCTCCCTGAGCATTTCCTGGCACTTGTCCAGCAATAGCCTCTCAAGGCTGAAGAAGATCCTAGTTCAATCAATTTCCTCTGCTGTATGATCTCTAGCTTCTGATCATTTGAAAACAGAAAGTAAAGGAGGAAACTGTTAGTGTGCAAAAGCAAATAATTTCAGCTTTAATTTAGTTTGTATGTGGGATTTCTCTGAAAAAAAAAAAAAAAAGGAATATTTAGTTCTGTTTCTACTAGACTTCATTGATTTGGACAAATGTTCCTGTGAGTTTCTTAATACAATAATTGGCAAATCCAATCTTGGTTATGAACTCAAAAGAAGTCTTGTTTTCGGTTCAGGTCACTACCTAGTGTTTACAAGCAGCTTTGATCTATACCAAATCCCGATGAAATCAATGGGGACTATTATCTGTGGGAGGAACACCAGCCTCTAGAAGGGGCATTAAAGACATCCAATTAGTGCTCATTCATCCAGAGCATAAATTGTACAAATGAAACAGAAATGCTTTAAAATAAAAAATATTTGAATCTTCATGTTACTACCATTTTCCTAGTAAAGAGCCAGCCCTAGAGACAGTTTATGTAATGGGATGATATTTAGATGATGCATAAATAGAAAATCACACTGTACATTTCCTAGTTAAATCTTTAATCTAAATGATATAATGCTCAGTCAATTGCCTCACTAGACAGGAATACAGACCTTTTTAATCATAGAGACACTGTTCAACAAAAATATTAATTTGATCTTTTTTTTTTAAATTAGAAGTTCAGGAGAGGAGGAGTACATCTTCCTGGCCTTTAGGAAGACAGCAAATGAATTCAGGTATAGCTTCTGTCATTACATTGACTGTTTTATTAATCAGTTCTGAAATAATGATATGACAATATTTTCATCATAGTATGTCATTATGCTTACTAGTATTGACAATAGTTTCTCCTTTCTAAGTAAAAAATGTCAGTAAACTTGGGGAGCTGCTCAATATCCAGGTGACATGCTTATAAAATAAAGTTCCCCATGTAGAACAAAGCATGTCTTAGAAATTTTATGTCAGATAGCTTTGTTAATATATGAAAACAGAAACATCCTTAATGTTTTTTCCTTTTTATTTTCCTTATTTTATTTGTTCAGAAGGCAAATGGAGGATATATTTCAAAAAGCATCAAGAAGAAACAAAATCAGAATTTGAAAAGTTGTCAGAAAATATATCCAAGATGGTTATGGTTTTTTATGGAAGCAACGGCAAGTCAAATCCAGTTTCCATGGAAAACAAAGTGGAGCATCAAATTGAGAACCAAATAACATATGATGTAAAAAAATATATATATTTGCCTATATTTAAATTTTTCTTGAGTTTCCCTTTAAAGAGAAATAATCAAACAGTGCTGTAAATATTTGATGTATTATTATTTAAATATTTAAGAAAATCAGAGCTGAAGTTTTCAGTTGCATGCCTGATTTAATTTTTAATTTCTGGCTTTCTCAAGTTCATGATGATCAAGCATATTATTTTTTCCCCAACAAATAGTCATAGTTAATAATGCATATCATTTTAAATGACATTAACATTACTTATTCACATTAGAAATCATTGTCGTATGTAATTTGAATTTGATAGAACAATTACAATGAATGCCCCTAGAGGATAAAGCTAAAATGTCCTTAAGTGCCTACAGTCGATCTGGTTCTGCTGCTTTTGAAGTGAATGGGACTTTTAGCACCAAGTCTGGTATAAATAGGTGCAGGGCTGTGCTGATTCCTTCAGAGCCAGCTTCCTCTCTTCCTTTAAACTATGCATTTATCAGTATTCCTCTGTTTGGATTCTAACTCATTGTTCTGTTGATCCCTAGATACATTTGCCATCCGATTTGGGAATGCTTTATAAAGTGAGACTTGGTCTCCAGAGTTTGGAAAACAACGTATCCCGGCTGTCTCTTTGTCACTTTAAAATACAGAACACATCAACCCTGGATACCTTTAGTCTCACCATAAATAAAACACTTCCTCTTTCTCCTAATGGAGACAGGTGGATTGAATTCCCTATACAGTGGCCATTAAAAGAAGCACTTTCTGGTGGGTATGAATCCATTTCAAAGCAGTAGAGTTGTTCAGGAGGTTAACATGGCCTGGTATTACAGTAGAAACCTTTATCAAACCAGAAATTTTTATTGTCTTTATTTAATGATTCACGGAGACTCAGTAAGAATTAAAAATGTATGAAGGAAAATATTACCCACTCAGCTTAATTTCTGTGCCATAGAGTGGGAAATACAATATTCACTTGATTGTACAGAATCATTATTATATGCTACAAAGAGCAGTTTATAAGAAATATAATTTTCTTGCAATATTATAATATTTCCAACCTATTTTGTTTAGTCCTCAGCTGCTCATATTACTGACATTAACAACATGATTTTTTATAGCTCATTTACTATTAAGTGATTTTGTTGTTTGTTTGCACATTCCAAACAAATATTCTCAGTAAATAACAGCTCAAAACTACATATAAGCTTCAGCTTTATTACCTTTATACACTCCAAATATTTATGCCTCCTAAAATTAGCTGAACAGTTCTTACATTTGTCACCTTGGTTAAGTAAAATAAAAGAAATCCTTTCACCTAAAATCTATCCTGTTCCCTAATGTGATGCTTACTGAATGCTGCCATATGATGGAACAAATACTAACTTAATTAATAGATGAAATAATGATACTTAATATTCAAGTAATTTGTGCCTGGGTTTTCTGCAGGAAAGAAAAAATAAATAATTATTTGGGTAAAAAAATTAGCTCATCTAAAGTGAGCTGAAGTAGACATAAAATGAACTACACCAACATACTTTGGATTGGAGCTTATGGCCCAGTTTCAGTGAGGTCTCTGAGTACATCCAAAATTATGTAAATAATCTCAGTAGAAGTAACAGAGATTGAAGTTTGGGGCTTTTTTTGTATGATTTGCCTGCAATTGAAAATCTAAAGTTTGTATCTAGGCTTAAGATTTTATATTGCTTAGAGGTGTTATTTTCACTTAACCACTTACACAGTATGGGTACAGAACAGGGCTCCATGATTTTCATCTCCTGCACCAAGACTGAAACAAAGAGGGCCTTCAGATTAACGTAAAGCACATGAGTGCACCCCTTGAAAAGGACTGATCACTGTCACATGCAGAAGTATTCAGGATACAGGTATAAGCACACAGAAATGAGGAGAAAAAAATGCAGCATGGATGATAAAGGGGCAGTGAGACTGGAGTCCTTGTGACCTTGGCTCTGTCTCTATCACTGACCTCTTGGTTGAAAAAATAATTTCCCCATTCTTTGGTTTTTTTTTTTTTTTAATAATATTTTTATTCTTTGTAAATATTCTGAAATCAAGAGATGAAAAATCACAAACAAGGAATATATATATATTCTCTATAAGTTTAGGTAAAAGAACAAACTAATTAAATAGCTCGTTTCAGTGTTTTTTATTTCTTTCCATCCATGCTTTAGATATCTTCAAGGAGGGATTTCTAACCAGTGAAGAAAAAAATCTAGGACAGCGATTCCCCCAAATCTTTGCCATTTATGTCCAAGAGAGCTTTAAGCAGCTCCACAGCAGGTGGCACACGTGAAGTTCAAAGTGATCTTTACAGGCAAATTTACTTGCAATTTATTGTGAAAATCAGATATGCTTTTTGACAGCTTTCTAAACTTAATTTATTTTCTCCTTTTTCTCAGTTAAAAGAAAAACCAGTATTGTATTAATTGGACTGGAAAGCAGCTAATCACACTCGCCATAACCAGAAGCCAAGTGATGTTAAATTTCAGATACAGCTCTGTCATTCACAGAGTGCCTTAGTATTTTATCTCAGTTATATTTTCCTTTTTTTAAAAACGTTCTTCTTGGGATTGTGATGAAGCATTTGCTAATGGCTAATTGAAGCCATCAAAATGCAGTTGATAGAGTACAGACCCTCGAGATCTGGCAGTGCACACTTGTGCCTTTGGGTGTATTAATGAGCAGAGGCCTCCAGCTGAGTATATACATAAGTAGTTTCCCTTTACTGTACCTTCCTTTGAGATGTCTCAGGAATCCCCAGGGGTGACATGGTGCTGTCCCTCTCCTCTCACACACAGGGCTGTTCAGAAGGTCAATTTTGCACTACTGCAGTTTTTAAGGCAAAACAATTAAATATTGAAAAGCTGGAAAAAACCTAATATGCTGCTTTCAAGCTGATTATTCCTATAAATTTAACAGAGAGCTGTACTTCATGTAGATATTATGAAATAATTAGAATTTTATAAAACTAATGGAGTTGTAACATTCATATATGTTACCCTTGTTGTACTTAACTTCTTTTCAGGGGTTCCTTTAATCTTTCCCCTTTCCAAATTATTCAGTACACTAGAGAGATAAAAGTTTGGTTGCTACACTTGTAATCTGATTGCACCACCCAAACAATTGCACCACTATTTAAGCATTTTAGCCATCCTACCCCTTGCCTACATCAATCTCCCTCAATTGCCCTCCTTTGTACAATGGACTCTCCTGGTGCCATCCACATCTGACCCAAAGTTCATGAAGGCAGCCTCTCCACTTGACTCCAGTGTATCAGTGTATGAGTGTACAGATCTAACTTGCCTTGCTTGGACTCACCTGGAACCCCCATCCCCCTTGGGCAGAGGATGTCTCAGTCAGATCATGCCTGAGCTACATCGTATGTGTACCTTTCTCTAGTTCTCTCTCTGCCCCCCTCTTCTGCACAGACTTTGGACCTATGTTGTAGCCTTGTTCTCATTCCTTTCTCTGCCCTTTTCTCCTTCTGCCCCCAGCTCAATCACCAGGATGGATCCCAGGTCTTTTTCACTGTTTGCTGCAGCTGGGACTGTTGACAGCCCTGCCTGCCTCATGCAGATGCTGTGGGACCTGGTCAGGGAGGGCACTGACTGAGCTGGGGTCAGCTGTGCTCAGCTTCTACCTTGTTCACTCTTGTGGGGCAGGTCCACACTTGCTGCTCTTTGACACAGTGGTCCAAGAATCAAACTTTCCAAATGCAATCCTTTCACTTTTGTTTTGGACTGGTCCAGCCTCTCTTCTCAAATTTCAGATCTGGGAGATGGTGGGAAAACAATTATGAGGAAAAAAATAGCAAAAATTTTGAGTTTTGCTATGAATTTCAAGTGCTTGAATTTTAATTACATCTGACTGTGACTGAGAGCAAGCTATGTTGTCAAATAGCTGTACAAGGTTGTGGCACAGTCTTAACAAGATCTCTTTTTGCTTGATATTGCAGTGGTTACATATCATCTAACAGTATTTTCAAGAAATATTTTGAATGAGAGAAATTTAGTGAATATGACTGTGTGTATATATGGTACTCGTGGTGACACAGGGGACAGATCCCTTCTCCAGTCATTGCAGGATGTACAGCAGGGAGAGAAAAATGAGGTACTCTGTCTTGAAATATTTTAAAATTTACCCTTTAATCTATTCTTGTCCTTCCTACATATTTTTTCTATATAATATATATATATTATAATACATACTATATTTACATGTTAAGTAACATGGCTTTATATTACAATTCTGAATAATTTTATTTTAGTCATTTCTAGTTATCATGGAGGCTGTTGACTTGGGAGAACTGGAAAAAATTGTTCTTTTGATCAGCAGTAAAACAGGTAAAATACTTCTTACTTTCTAAAGTCAGCCACGTAAATTACAGTGCTAGCCTCCTGTTAAAGACAACAAAGTCACTGGCAGAGTTAAATCCTAATTAATTCCTTTTGGCTATTTTTTCTAAAGGGTAGTGTTTTATAAAGCAGAATCCTGAATTTTGACAAATTAAAATCCTGGGATCTAAAGGTTAGAACATTATTGCATCAGGAAAGTAAACTATTCCCTTGCATACAAGAAAAAATAACAGAAAATTTAGATGAATATAATTATATTCTGCACTTAATACATGTTCTACTAATAAGTTATCTAGGAGAATAATTATAACTCCAGTAAGAAATAAGTATTGCTTAATTTTCCTTCTGTGATTCAATTATTATCACTGGTTTTTTTTCCCCCAATTCTGTTTTCTCCCTGTGACATTCAGAGGGAAATTTTACCTCTGCTTGACAGTCAGTAAGTTTTGTCACTGAACTTCCTTAAAATTGTCTTGACCTCAACATCTCTCTGCTATATCTGTAGGATGCCCATCATGCTACTTACTCAAAGAGTTAATTACACCATTTTTTGAAATCTATAAATGAAGTTTGCTATATAATTGCAAAACATTAATATGCATTACACTTAACCATTTGCAGACAGCTTTCTAGGGAAACAGGGGTTCTATGTTTGCACTTTATCTTTTGCACTTTGTCTTTTGTTGTTGTTGTTGTTTGTTTGCTCATCTGGAGGCTCCTCATAAAAACCTTTTAGGCACAGCACCCGATTTCAGCCAAGTGTGTAAGGTGACATTGGGGCAGTGAGCATGAACAAACTCCTTGGCTGGTCAACACATCCCACACCCCGGCACAGGCTGCTGTGGTCATTCCCAGGGGGATATGGTGTTAGGGTTACTCTAGAGGGGAAGGGAAGGAGAGGGACAGGCCTGCCACGCTGCTGCAGGGAGCAAGGTGTGTAGCTCACTGCTTTTGTATCCCACAGCTTCAGTTGTGAGAGTTAACTACAGCCGTCAGTCTGACTGACAGCCACTGCATGTGGTGTGTGGAGCCAAAGGGCACCACGGAGAGAGTGACAGGCAAGACTTTTCCACTCAGGTTTGGAAACACAGCTCACAAAGGAGGGACACTGGGCTCCTCACCTCTGTGTGTGCTGTGAAGAGAGGGTTGGGGTGATATATTGCAGATATTTCTTTCAAAGGAGTTAGATGATAAAACACTTCAGATGAGTAAGGCTATCCATATTGTAACTAGACTTGTTTGCACTGAGACTAGTTTGGACCAAGACTTTGAACCAAAAATCCCAAGCCCCATAAAATCTCTTTGAAGTCAGATGTACCCTGCAGGACTGATCAGTCCAGGAAATGTTCTCTAGTGCATTTATGCTTTCATTCCTTACCAGAGGAAATTTTTAAGATGAGATGGCTCATGGTCCCTTCCTGAAACTTCTGACTCCCTATGCGCTTATCTTGACAGGTCACAAGCGTAACACAATGTCCTGGATTCCTCCACAGAAGCCTGGTTATATCCTATTGATATAATTAAAGGGAGTTGGATAGTAGAAGAGATTGGAATGCAGTTTGTTGAACAGGGATGAAGCTACAAATAATAGAAGAGAAGGGAAAGTGAATAGTCTTCATAACTAACTAGTGGCAAGACACTCAGGCCATGCAAACCCCAGCAGAACATTCAGAAAGGAGTGTAAGTCAGAGAGCAGTCTTTCCCAAACAGCAGAGGGATACTGTGAGCTGCTGAACTCCCTTCCTACCTGCCACTTAATGAGATGCTCTTTGTGCTCCAATCCTCTTGTCACTGAGGAGGAAGTAACAGATGTGTATTTCTGCTCTTCCTTCTCAAATCTGCCTGCCCGAGTTATGCTGAATCTTTTCTGCATGCCTGTCTGAAGACAGTGAGGACAACACTCCTTTGCTTCACTAAAACAAAGGAAATGCTTACTCCTAAATTTCTAAGTTGAGGTTTACAAATAGGAACAAAATAAATAATCTTGTAGTTGTTCCAGCACTTTCAACTCAGTTGTTGGGATTCATAAATTAATAAAAAAATGAAGTTTTCATATAGTAAGAATGCCATTATATGAACAACACTATCTAATTTCTTGTCATGCAATGGAACATTTTCACTATATTCTCTTTCCTTCTTTGCAGACTGCAAACTGGGCATTAAAAAACTGCATGTGCAAGAAGCTGCAAAGGACCATCCCACCTATGTATTTGAAGTGAATGAGTAAGTATATTCTGTAAAGCTAGTAATGTGAAAGCACTGAGCAGACACTGAATTAAAGTAACTGCCATAGAGTGATTCTGTCAATAGATATTTTAAAAATATGCCCATCTTTAGCTGTTCCCCATAAATTCATAGGATTGTTTTAATTTAACATATTATTTACATGCGAAAAAAAAAATGTGGTTCTGTTTTTCAGAGAATTTTCTGTGAATGCAAATAAGCCCAAAATGCAGAGAGAAATCCTGAGATCTTTTGTTTTCAGAGGAGAGAAACAAAAAAATGACATAGATAACAACTTAAATAAAGAAGAAAGTCAAGTAAAAAATTTGACAGAGTATACTATTAAGGTGTACACAGGTGACAAAAGGGGAGCAGGGACTGATGCCAATGTGCATATTATTTTATGTGGGAGTGAGGACAAATCTGAGGTATTTCAACTCTCTCAGTCACTGGAGCATCAAAACCCCTTTGAAAGAGGAAAGGTGAGTACACAGATTTTATAGATTGTGTCCATTTCTGTACTGGAAAAGCAAACATTAAATCTACACAAGTTATTTAGAAAACTTGAGGCATTTATTCTGTTTTCCACATCACTACATGAGGTATAGTCTCAGTTCACCCTGTGTTTCTTCTTTTCACCAGATTCACCAAGGAACATTTTACTTTTACTGTATCTAGTTGTCTCTGCTGTTCTTTTGCCTCTTAGTCCCAAATACATCTTCATATTGCATCCACCTAGGTGCCAGTGATGTGTTTCCTCACTCTGAAAAGCACAGTGTGTGTTGCATGCACACATGTGAGTGCTGCTCTGGGCTCTTGCACACACCTCAGATATCGTGCGTGAGAACACATCAGTTCTTACATCCCATCATTTCACTTTGCCATGGAAACTGGTGCTGTGAGCATCCCTGGCTGTATAAGCCTAAAAGCAGATGAAATGGAACCATACACATCAGCCTGATTCTGATATCCATCATGCTTTAGGCTGTTATTCAGAGACCCTTAGTTCAGATACAGATATTTGCATAAGAATGTAGATTCTCTGCATGATGTCCTAGTACTTTGGGTGGATGTTCTCCTAATTTAATAAACGTATTATTCTGGCAAAGAAATTGCTCTGTTTGGTCACCACCCGTGCAATGGAGTGCAATGAGTACAATGATGGTTAAAAAGAAATATATATATTCTCTGTAACTTTCTCTTCAGGAGTAATTGAAAGGTAATGACTAAATAATTAGAACTCCAGTGAAAATATATCCCTTAAGAGATCTACCTCGTTATCTCCAGCAATATTAATCATCTTTTTATCTGGAACTAGTCTGAATTTCTTCAGCCAGGTTATCTGTGAAATAAAGGTATTTACCCATGAATTGTCTTCCATACTGAGGAGGATAATAAATCTAGTTACTTACATGCACAATCAGCAAGTAAAAAAGTGTCTAGGGTAGTACTTCCTTTTGCTGGTACTACACAGAAGGTTTCATTACCTTTCAAAAAAGAATAGATCCATAGAAATCCCATTACCAATCTAGCTAATGGGTAGGCAGTGATGTCAAAGACCTTTGGAAAAAAAAATTCTTTTTAAAAATCTGCAATATGAAACAATGTAATATTTTAAATTAAAGTGCATCATATTTGAGAGGAATAATGGTTAATGTAGTAAAAGCCTTTAACTTTTATGTTCCTGAATTTTTATTTACATATCACATACTAAAACATTTTAGAAAACTACCAGTTGAGGATTCATGAGACTAAAAATATTTTCACAGTAAATGAAAGTCAAGAAAGAGGTAGGGATTGTCATACTATAAGAGGAAAAGTGAATCTCGTGTGTTGAAACTGAGACCTAATAGGAGAGGATCTATGCCACACATCATAAGTAAGGAAAATAAACCACATTAGTGGTTCACTTATTCTGAATTTCTACCATTACACTTAAATTGATCTCAGAACTGACCTAGACAAATATGTAAGCTTCCAAACATTGGCATAATATTTTTAATAACTGTATTTTAATATTAAAGGTTGACACATTCAAGATTAAGACGAAAAAATTAGGCAGCCTACGTTCAATTGAAATTGGCCACGATGGGAAAGGATTTGGTAAGTATTCTGTGTTCAATAGCCTTGCAAACATCTTCTGCTTAAGGATCTACCTGACATTTGGAAAGGTGTTTGAAGTCACAGTACTGCTACAGCTAGCTAATGCAAATCTGTGTACAAATGAGGTCAGCTTTACTGCCCTTCTTTTCACACCATCACATTTCCCTTGACTATACCATGATTTGTTTTTTCCTAACAGTGATCTAGTTAAAATAAACCTCAGATAGTTTTATCCTTCAAACTTTGCTCAGCCAAAGCCCTTATTAGATGTTTTAAATAAGATAGGATTGAATTTTCAAACTGCAGGCTAAACTTCCCATGATTTGAGCAAGTTTGGGGTCTGTGGTCAAAGCATGCTGTAGCTCCCTCTCACACCCATAGATCTCCTCTTGTGAAAGTCTGAGAACACCAGAGTGCACCAGGTCCTGTCCTGATGTTAAGTTAGAATGTGGCTATAGGACAAAACCACGTATGATGATGGAAAATGTTTCTGTGTACAGTAACCTCTAAACCCTGAACTTTACATAAAAATAAAATGGGAGGCTAGGGCATATAATCTTTTGAGCTTACATTTAATAGTGCTAAAACCCCCTAAGGATATGCAGATATCAACATATATGCAGACATACAGAGATATACAAATGCATAAACTGAATTTGCAGGGAATATATAACTTGAACCAAAAAGGCCTGATTGTATTAAGATACTCTAGTCAGGTGAAGTTTGTTTAACTCATCTCAAAGAAATAGGTTTAGGTTTAACAAAATCTGATTAATCTAAGTTCATGAAGCATAATAAAGTGCCAAAGGGTTTATCATTTCTAGGATGAACCAAGAAAAACTCTGCAAATAGCAATTCCTGTTTGGACAGTGTTAAACAACTTTTTTATTTTCGTTACTACCCAATCATGTTGTATATTTCATGGTGTTGAAAACAGAATAAAACACCAACCTGTTGAAATATCTATAGTAAACAAGATTGTCCTGCTGACTTTCATCTTAGTTGTGATAACTGCTATACATGCACACAGTTCAGCTTTGATCTGATCTGGGAAGGGAATTCCACAATGGCAGACTTTTGGTACTGAGAGTTGCACAGAAGTCTACAGAGGAAATAATAGATTGACCTTTTAGTTCCTGGGTCCTGATCTATCAATAAAATTGTTATTTTTCCTCTCTGTGTCATGATCAACATCACAAAGGTGCTAATAGAGCCTTCCTAGACCAGTGGTGGGTGTTGATTCACCTTAGATATGACAACTTTCCTCTAAATATTTCTCTGAAATTACCTCCAAGCGTCTTTTGTCACATCAGCTGTTATCCCCACAAGCTTCCTCAAATGTTACATCTCTTTGAGATGTTTCATCTGTTTGCTAATATATGCTAGCTACCTCTAGATTTCTCCATACCTGGAGATTTCAGTGAGGTGTGTTGGAGTTTTGTCAATAAAGGATGAAGCGTTAGTTTTTAATCTTTTCAAGAGTGCAAACTTGCCTTTCTACTCTTTTGTAAAGTGTCGTGTAAATTTGAGAGACTGTAAAATTTTATTGCTGATAATCTTGACTCTGATTTAGTGATTTCATGAAAGGTCATCTATTCCAAGTGGAGTCTACGATATATTAAACCATTCACAAGATTTCATTAAAAGAGTTTCAAATGTACTTCACAATATCAATAAATGAATCTTGTGAACTGAAGGTGGAATACCCAGACACCTTCATGGCCTACTTAATCCAGCTATTATTTTGAAAATGTCATTGAAAAATAAGAAAACATTGCTGTACCTTTACATTTTATCCAAACTGACACAATTTGCAAATATTTTTACATTACATTTTCAGCATGTACAATTAAAATTTAGTATTTAAAAATAAATATATTTTTATTGGTTTTAGCCTACTTAGTACTTTGTCCAAATATTTGAAAACCAAAATAATTAGATAGGATATAGTTCTTTATCTCTAGGATACATAAAGGATGCCAAGAGATTGTCAGCTACTAACAGTATGATCCTATTTAGTTTTAAAATGTTGTCATTAAGTATTTGCACTGGCAAACACAACTAAAGATACCAGCATAGACATTGTATATATAAAATAAAGTTTTTATTTAAAAATATTAATCTTTTAATATTCTATGAAATAAAATTCTACATCACAAGAATGAAGGTACTTCTTCACACCACAAAATAGGAGATTAAAGTAGAATATTTATTTCCTTAAAGCTGAAATGAATATGGGTGCTGGCCTAAATGAAAATGCTGTTCTGAATCGTGACTGCTGGAAAAATAGGGATATGAGAAGCATTTAGTTTCACCACTTGGTTCACATCCATATCAATATATTCATTAGAAAAGAGTAGTAGATTGTCCACTAGGGGTGCATTTTGAGTGCATTTCCAAGTACCTCAAAGGGCAAAAAGGGGTTTTCAAGAACATATTCAATATTACCATGCACTCTGTTTCATTTGTCTTACTGCCTGTTCTATCCAATCTGGAAAAATAAGTTAAGTTGTAAGAAAAAGAATCCATTATATTTTCTGTCAAAAACATCAAAGACCTTCCCTGTAAAACTGAGAGAAGTTGATAGTAATTTGAATCATCTGTGTTTCAGTTTTATTATTGATGTTGAATATACTTGGAAGTACTGAACCCCATGGGGTTTAGGAAATTAAATTAGAAACCTTTCTTATGCTGTATTTGTGTTTTGGTTATAGTAAACTTGCTCTTTTTTTTTTTTTTTTTTCTCTTTCCTTCTACAGCAAGTGGCTGGTTTCTAGAAAAAGTGGAAATCACAGATGCAGCTAGGAATTCAATGCATTGCTTCAACTGTAACAGGTCAGTAGATCAGTCTATCTTCACTCTGTACATGCTGTTTTCTTTTTCACAAGTTTCTCAGTTGCTTCTGTCTGGTTTTCTAAGACAGTAATGATTTTGATTTTGATTTTGATTTTGATTTTGATTTTTTTTTACACTGTTGTGTTCCTATCAGTCCATCCCCAATGACTTTTGAACCCTTTGGCCAACTTGAAACTAACTTGTCAGAATTCTTAGAGGAAGACACTAGATTTTTCCAAGCAATTAAAACTGGATGATTGTAGGAGGGAAGGATGTAATTTAATGTCTTTGCCTAGAGAAAGTACTTATATATATTTTCAAGAGTTAGAAGGTGTCTGGTGAACCACTCTATAACTATTAGCACATAAATAGCTCTGGCAAACATATCAGGGAGAAGCAAACAGGCACGGAAGGGAATCAGAAAGGAGAACAGTGGAGTATGGCTGCATAAATTCAAAACCTGAGGAAGAAGCAGTGTATTTTATCGAGCAAAGGCAAGATTAAAACATTAGAATCCCTCTGTTTCAATGTTTGCTTAGTATGGGCCCGAAATACACTCAGCAAATAGGACAAAGATAAAAAGTGCCTTATATAATGTAGTCTGGAATTATAATGATCTAAACTTAGAAATGTATTTAGGCACCAGGTTTCTTGGGTAAAGGGCTTCTGATGGTCAAGAAGGTGGTTCACATCAGTCTGCATCAAACTGAAACAATACAGTTTCAAGAATTGGAAATTAAATTGAAGGGTAAATTTGCAGAGACTGTTCATTACAATATATACTTCACAGCTTGAAGAATTTCAGAATAAATAACTGATGCAAACATATTCATGTCCTCCCAAGTGGAAATTAGCTTTTTAATGCATCTGGAGAACACAGAAGTGTGAAAATTTACAAGTTCCCTGTATCTAGAAAGAGGAATGATACCTGGTAATCTGAAAACAGAAATGGTAGCCAAGAATATTTAATTTTATCCTTTCCCTAAATATTTCTGTAAACTTGACAATTAATGGAAGTCAAATCCCAGTCCCTGAACAAAAAAAAAAAAAGTAACTTTTTAAGTTCTTGGATACTCAGTTGGTCTCTACAGTCTAAATCATGAGTGTGAGAGTGTTACTGACTTCAACAATATTAAACTTCTTCCAACAACATTAAACTTCCCTTGCTTCAACTTCCTCCAAAGGCATGTTCAGATACTCTCTAATCTTCTAGATACCTAAATCTAAGTTAGTGGGCATGAAGAAAAGTTCTTAAACCACAATATCACTCAGATGTGCAACACAATCCATGACAGGATTTTTGGTTGATGCCACTTCATCTCTTTTGCTTGTAAGAGCTCTCAGACCACTCCAGTCAGAGGAAGATTCTTGAAGAAGATAGACTGCAGCAAACATTTTTTTTTTCCTGGAGATTTGGTTGGGTTTTTTTTTTCCCAATTTTATTTGAAATCTTATAGTAAAAGCTCAAAGGTATATAAGAGATGGGCACAAGAACTTGAATCACATCATTGATCTGGGGGAGTGACTGGCACAGACTGATTCTACATGCTGCTGACAAGGATATTTAACTGGGGCCTTGGTGGGTGCAGAGCTATGTGCCTACCATCAAGTATATAGGCTTGAAGCCTACTCAAGTTGGAAGTTATTCAGTAGGAGGGATTAGGAGGTTAACCCCAGAGTACTCAGTGACCCAGAGACTCCTCAGATAGAGGAAACCCTAAGTTCATGGCCCTCTTCCAGCTGAGAGATGGAGCTCCTCATGGAGCTTCTCCTCTCATGGCCTACAGTGTGAAGGGGGAAAGGGCTCATTCTCTCACATAAAAAAGATTCCTCCAACACAAATAATGTCTCTAAAAGATATTAATCACTGAGAAACCTGAATCCTTTGCTAACCCATTTAAATGCCTGTTTATCTAGCTTACACATCACACCTTTCCCAGTCTCTGAGACTTCCACATGCAGTTTTAGCTGCCAAAATCAGTTGTGTTTCAGCCTGAACCTGTTTATCTTCAGCCACATCTCCCAGCTGCTGAATGGTGCTGTTTCAGGTGTGAGCTACTTTGATGCTGTATTTACTGCCAACCTCATTCATAGACACCACATCAGGTAGACTGTCATAAACCTTCCAAAGAATAGAAGATTTTTAACTCTCTTTGGAAATTAACACCACTGGTGTTAACGTTTTCAGTTAAATTAGTTAAAATTAGTCTACCTGAAATTTGGAATCAGGCCTGTTTCTCATATAATCAACAGTAAAAGCTGCATGGACTCTTACAGAGCTAGGATTGGGCCCATCATGCAACTCAGCACAAGAGAGATATGAGAGAGTTCCTGGAATGAATTACAAGTACAGCAACTTGCTATCAAAGAATGTTTCCCTACTCTAAATTAACCTGACTTTATGTCATTCTTCAGAGCAATTTACTAGTTATCTATATGACCAACAAATAAAATTAATGTGTATTTCATAAATATATTAATAAACTTAATTACACTTTAAAATTACACAGAGGTGAGTACTAAAACAAAAAACTTAAAAGTAACTATTTTCTTCAGGTTGGTTTCTTCTTCTCTATAAACCAATGTAAAAACTCTCCTAGAAAATCAAAGGTGCAGAACCAGGCTCTCATAAATTGTCTGTTTCTTAAGTTTTGTGTGTGCTGTGTCTATGACAGGTTTTTATGTTTTTCCCTTAAGGTGGCTTGCTGAAGATGAAAGTGATGGCCTCACCACAGTGCAGCTTTATCCACAGCTGCTTGATTTCTGATTCTTTCCAAGTGTGATGCTTCTCCAAATTCATGCTGATTTGATTTACTTATCTTTTGCAATTCTAAAGGCATTGTAATTATTGTGAAGAAAAGTCAAAACAATGTATTAAAAACATCATGGTAAATTAAATATGTCTAATGTGAACACAGAATTCTGATCCTATTATAGATGCTCAAAAACTTTGCATGACAGAAATGTAGATATCAGAAACTTTTATCTGTAACATGACTGTGGACTTGAACTGAGAAATCATAATGGTAGACATATGTAGTAACATATTCAAATATTTTTGTTTCAGTAGTGATTTGTGGTTAAACTAAATTTAATTCACTTCAAATCTGTCAGTATGTATTATTAATTTGATGATTTTTTTTTCATTTTCAACATTTATTAAAATTTAGATTTTCTCAAAATCATTTTCCAAACAAACTGCACAACCCTTCAGCCTTAATATATATTGCTTTTCTTAAGACCCTAACAGAACGTAATAAGGATCTTGTTATTCAGAAGTTCACCCTGTGTCGCTAAGCCTCTCACTGACATTTGATTGTAAAATCTTGTAGCTGAGCCAGAACCTCAGCTGTGAACCTTTAGATCCAAAGGGTCTCTTAAGAGAGGCTGTTATCAGTAACACTGCAATAGCTTAGGCAGGCTTAGGCAGCTCCCTGCTCAGCTTGATGATTTTTGCAGTGCCTCTCCTTAGCTATCAAACCAGATTTCCAATACATGTGTGAATGCCTTTAGGTCAGAGAAAAACAAAAAAAAAAACCCGTTTATTTTTGCAAATGCACACTAGAAAAAAAAATAATGTATTTAGCTATACATGCACAAATTAATGTTTGATCTGGGCTTTGATATTGCCAGAATTGACTCAGGAAGGGTTTAGGATACAGACAAGTCTGAAATGAAATCAGGACTTGCACACCACCTGAAGTTTAATGTGTGTGATCAAAATACAAATATTTTATATGAGCTATATAAGGCATTCCTCTCAATCAAAGACTTCACCTTTTGTACCTTCAAAATCTAAAATCATTCTGAAGATCAGAATTTTAGACTTGTTTCACCCTTGAGACACTACCATGTTCTGTAGCAGCAATGGGCTTTATATAATTATAAGAAATAAATGAGTTTGTAATCTGTGTTGATAAAATACTCTCTGGCTGTCTTTTTAGCATGTTTAATGTTTATTTAATCACATTATTCTGTGAAATTAGGACAATTGGCTAATCATGGGTCATGAGATCTCAGTTGTTACTTTGACACAAAAAAAATAATAAATTCCTATATTTGGCCTTGGTAGGTAATATAACTTTTAAATAAAATTTTTATCTACTTATGTCATCGAAAGAACAACTATTTTAAGGTGTGGATGTGGTCAGTATGAACAATGGAACACTCGAATTCTTTCTTTTTTTCTGCTCACAGTACTACCACTCACTGGAATGGATTTGAAATTGTATCCCCAGAGCCCACAGTTCACTTAGTTGGTATCAGTATTCATTACACTGAATCACTTTGATGTCATCTATTATGTGATTTGTTTCATTATCATGTGTTTCATTAATAGTTTGTAATACTAGCTCACTTTGATGCCATTTCTGATTTATCTAGTGTAAATAATGCCTTCCTAATCTGTTTTTCTTTACTAACAGTGGATACCCTTCTTCTGCAGCTGCCTTCCATACTTGAAAATTATCTTCTCTACCTATACAGTGTCCAAATCAGGTTTTGGATTTCTTTCCCTGGACTCAGAGCTGTGTATACAGCTCTCTAACTCTTTCAATAACAGGACCAGCAATGCAGAGGGCTTCATTTCAAGAGCATCACGGGTGCTTGCAGCACAATACCAGGGGATTACACTTTGATAAGAAAATGTGAAATACCATATAACCCCAGCTAAGGTCTTACTTGGAAGACATGCCAGTGAGCATATTTAGCTTGTGAGTAGTGCCAAATTCCAAACGTGCTTCTTCCACATGGTACACACTGATGTGTGCTGTGTTTGGCACAGGAGTCACTTAATCTGTGTCCCTTGCCAGTGGGGTGATTTTTGGAAAAATTGCTGGCCAAAGACACAGACATTACAAAGGTGCCTCTTCATGTGCACACTGCTGTTCCTAAACAGCAAGGGTGCTGCCCTGCTTTTTATCTCCCAACACCCTGCCTTGCCTATGGACAGCCTGGGGAGATATTGACACTATTGATGCTTCCATGGGAAACAGAGATGTAGCACGGAAAAGAGACTGCCTGGGCCAACAAGTAATCCAGGAATTTGACATGAAAAAAAGTCTTTGAAGGAACAGTGAGATAACTCAATCAGCTGGAGGAGGCAAGGTTGTAGTGGAGAGAAGGGTTTGACTTCTACTGCCTCTCTCTGTTGCAACTTGACTGAAGATCTGTGAAAGAAGGCAGGCTAGATTTTGCTGCAATTATTATTAGGCATTTGCTTATGGACTGCTTCAGACAAAGCCTGAAGCTGGGTGCTAAAATATTTACCCCATAGACCATATTATAGACTCTTAAACAAAACTGAGTCTTAAAATGTCCATTAGAGTCCAGTTAACTCTTTTTTTCCTCATCTTTCTCTCCTGGTGTGCTGTTATATCTATTATTAGATTGATCTAGATGATATGTTTCTGCCCTTTTAAGCCCTTAAGTGTCTCAGTTTCCTTTGCTGCTGATGTTAAAGGTTTAAAAAAATATATAATCATGTTCTGACTGGCTCATTGGACCATTTAATATTCTCCCATCCACTCCAAGTACTGTTTTTCTGAAACTTATCATACAGAAGAAAGGATTCCTTCCTTTTAAGTACATACGAGCAGTTTTATTGCACCTGTCCATCCTGTAGTGGCAGTTGTGGAAATGGCATGAGAATAAGAAAAAAGGAAGTACCAAGTGCTCCTTTGAGTTCCTTTATTCATCTTGGATGAATGCCATCTAGTCCTTCATTGTTAGTATTTATAAATGTCTTTGTAAATATAAACAACCTCTGTTCATATATCTGTCTGAACTGGTCCTTTGCACTTCTCCATGAAGAAAGGCAGTAGACTGAAAAAGTTCATAAAATCCTCTGTACTTAGCAGTACTGTCACAACTTCCTGTGCTGTGGCTAAACTCTTTTTCTTTTGCTTAGAGAAGGGGAAAGAAAATGGGACTTTAAATAGTTTTTTTTCAAATTTTTGAAAATTCTTAATTACATCTTACAGTGTCAGAAGGCATGTTAATATTTCCTTAGGCATTTAATAAATGCTTTTCCCATGTATCATAAAATGTGATGTGCATGGTAGTTGGTTGGTTTTTGCTTTCACAATAGCAGCAAGAGTTGTCAGCATTGTACAAGGCTGCAAACCTACTTCCTTACTGTCTTCCTATATCTGTCTTCTGCTATCATTCCTTATATATGTATGTCTATCTTTGATTATATATTTAAAAACAACTTGAAAGGTGAGCAACATCCATTTCTAAATAATAGATGTAAATTTAAGAAATTCTGAGTTAAATCTTAAAAAAAAACCCCAATAAATAATTTCTTCTTTCACAGGTAATTTAAAAATCCATATGCTATCTTCAAAGCATGGCCATTCTCTATCTACTTAAACCTGGAATCTATCTATCTGGAGTGTACAGTTGAATCTATTTATATGTTTCTAATGTTGAGGCATTCTGGAAAAATAATAAAACAAACTACAGCCACAGTTCACCATGAAATTTAAGTATGTGCCTAAAATGTGTTTGCCTAAACAATAAGGATATAATAATCATTCCCACTGCTCTGATTTATAGTCTTCCTTAATTTAGGCATACACCTAAGAACCCCACTAGGTCTTTTCCTTTGAGATCTCATGTGCTGGGGGTGTGTGTGTGTGTGTGTGTGTGTGCTGACATTTGCACATCTACCTTAGCATGTTACAGAAAACAGTCTAAGCTCTACCAAATACACATATCAATATCAGGGTGATATAAAGCAACGTAATTTCAGAAGCCAGGGAACCTTCCAGAGTATTGTCTGTAATTCCAAAAATGGGATAACATAAGGAGATACTTGATTCATCCTTCTTTTGCAATTCTACAAGTACAGAGTTTGAAAAATGTTTCTATATGAATCTACATGTAGACCTATAAATAAAATAATCTAAAGCTAAAGAAAGAAACCAATTGCTGCTTATACTTTTAAAAACAGATAGTATTTTATTATTAATTTTCTAAACAGTGTACAGATTTACGAATGTATTTCTGATTTGTGCTTATGTTGATTTGCTGAAATATTATCCTAATTGAAAGGAAATGTATCCTCCCTTTGCAATGAAGTATCTCAGGTATCAGAGCATCCAGTGGCATGTGCCTGTTTGAATGAAGCTAGTTGGGCAAAAAGACAATTAAGTATTCTAGTACAAAATGTTAAAATACAGCCTATACTACAACTTCCACTGACACCTGTGTGTATAGTTTAAGCGTGAATCTATTGAAAGTACCTAAAACCTATGGACATCTAGGATAATGGCTCTTGATGCTCCTAAAGAAATTGATTTCATGTGCATCTGTGCCTCAGGGCACTGTTTTAACATGGAAAAATAGTTAAAGCCAGTTGTATGAAAGACATAGGAGTGAGACAATGTCTGAGTGAGCGAATGAGAAATGTTCATTACATTTTCCATCAGATCAACCCAGTTTTGAGCCAAACACATCCAGACAGAGGGAAGCACAGCACAGGAAAAGACACCGGGTGCCGGGGAGGGGAGGGGAAGGGGAAGGGCAAGGGGAAGGGGAAAGGGAAGGGGAAAGGGAAGGGGAAGGAAGAAGACAGACCAGGGAACTCCTTATGACTTCCTTTGTTTCTAAGAGAGTCTGCTCAGGAGCTCTGCTCAGCATTACAAGCCCTGCCAGGACAGCAGGGTTATGCACAACTCCTTCTTGGTGCAGAACTACTCCCTAAAGGACTGAGTAGAGTAAGAAAGGCAGGCTTTTGTGCCAGAATGCTTCCAGAGGGTATCAAATCCAGGTACAATGAGCTTATTCTAATGCTTCAGTTGGTCTGAAATAGAAGAAAGTGCAGAAACTAAAGCACTAAACTGCAGTTGCCAAAAGTATTGCCAAACAAACATAAAAAAAAATAAATTTTGGAATAATTTTGAAGGATGTGTTCAAAAATTGATTAGACCTGTAGTAGAATAATGATATTCTAATGGTAATAATAATAATAATAATAATAATAATAATAATAATAATAATAATAATAATAATAATAATAATAATAATAATAATAATAACTTTTGAGTGTATTTTGAAAGGGCAGTCCGTTCAACACAGCTAAAGTGGAGATGGAAAAACATCATTGTAAGGCTGTGAAGAACTAAAAAATACTTTAGAGTAAGAGGACTGGAAGCTTGTTTAGGTTTGAGTTGATAATGGTCTACAGTGAAAAAACAGAAGGACATTTTATGTCACAAAAAGTATTCCTAAAGTAGACCAAGATTCTAAGGGACAAAATGGGAAAAAGTTGTAACTCAGAACAAAGTAAAAGCAGTGATACCCATAAAAATGTTTTCTTTAAAGAATGGAGGAGAAAAATGGGGCCATAGATAAAATCTCCTACAGAGAAAAACTAGCTTTACAAGAGAAATGAATGTACTTGCTTGTCTGCACTTGGTTTATGAAATATGTATTTATGTCTGCAATCTCATTTTTGTCCTTCAATTATATTTTGTAATTAATAATTTCTGAGGTTTAGTAACAACAATGGCTTGCTGAATGCATGCTGCTTTGTACACTGAGTGTATACAAACACTTCTGGCCTTGATACAGCTCCACGGTCTAACAGAGAGGAAATTTGGTTCTGTTTTTATTATTATTATTTTTATTATTATTGATCCTTTTTATTTGTTATCTTTAAAGTGAGAAAACAAACCAGAAGACATTCCTCTTATCAAGTATCAAACAGCCTTTAATTTAAGTTTAAATTTTCATGTATTGCACTGCCTTTCTTGTAATAGACAGCTATTGTTAATATGAAAATCAGTGTGAAAGAATATTATTTCCCTCTCAAATGCAATGGTAGCTGAATCCAAACACAGCAAACCTAACTTCTGAAGATAAGTTACAGTGAGACTGATGCCATTTATGTTGTTAAATCTCTCTTGCATTGCTCAGAACCACCTTCTGCCCTTTTAGTATGTTGGACCTTGATCTCCTCCATTTTATTCTCTCCTTCTTAAATCTGACACCTTTGAGTTACTCTCTTGCCCCACCTGCAGCCCAAGCAATTTCTGTTAGGATTTCAGCTCTAGGAGCACAGTTGTTCCCCTACTGCCACTCTATGTATCACACTGTATCCTCCATTATAAGTTTGTGGCATCTTTTAGACCTGTATGTGTCAAACAGACTCGAAGTAACTTAAAGTGTACACTAAACCCTTTTATTGAAGACATAACTATAAGAAGACTCTGGGGAAACCTTATAGCACGTTCCACTACCTAAAGAGGCCTACAAGAAAGCTGGAGAGGGATCCTTTGCAAGGGCATGTAGTGATAGGACAAACAGTAATGGCTTTAAACTGACAGAGGGCAGGGGTAGATTAGATGTTAGGGAAAAAACATGATTACTCTGAGGGTGGTGAGGCACCAGAACAGATTGTTCCCCAGAAAATTTTGGGAGACCCCATCTCTGGTAGCGTTCAAGGACAGTTTGGATGGGGCTTTGAACAACCTACTCAAGTGGAAGGTATCCCTGCCCACAGCAGAGGACTGGAACTGAATGATCTTTAAAGTCCCTGCAAACACAAACCATCCTATGAAACAGGGTAACACTGGAAACTTGTTAGTTATAAACCACAAATTTGCTGCTAAATTAGCTTTATCATTAGGCACTTTGCTTCTCACAAGGTAATCCTGGAATCATAGAATGAATCATAGAATGGTTTGGGTTGAAAGAGACCTTAAGTGAGTATATTGTATTATATTTAGGTGCTGACTGAATTATTAAAAGATAGCTTGAGAAAGAAGCAATTTGTATTACAAGTCTCAGGCAAGAAAGATCATGTGGATTGTAATGAGAATAAAATACAGGGTTCCAAAAGGAATAGAAATAAAGTGCAGTTATGCCATTGTAACAGAGACTGCATAGCAAATGTGCATTATTTAAGAACCATTATATGACAATGTAATTAAAAGACTCTTGTGTGGTAACATGCAAAATAACAAGTCAAATTAGTTTCATGTGTGTTTTTCACCTTCCAAAGTCTGATTTTTGTGTGCTCAGCACTCTGAATACTGTAATGCATGCTGCAGTCTTTTCTTGAAATCTGGGGTATGTATCTGTAAAAGCTAATTTCCTAAAGGCAATTTTAAACTTACCATGTACATTTAAGAGTTAGAAGGCAGATTTCTCAGCTGTCCATATGACTTCTTCTGTTTAATTAATGAAGTTAAAGGGACTATATTTAGTCACAGAGCTTAACATAACACTACCCTATCAGACTCACTGCCATTCCTATTAAGATATTCTAGCAACGTGGTTGAAAGAACTCACTGCTCTATTTTAAGAAGGGAGAGGGCATGCTCATAAAATATTCCAGAGGCTTAAAAAAAATTTAAAATTTAAAAGGTGAAGAGGTCAATTAGTTGCTCATCCCGTATGGTTGAAGATGCAGGGCAGAGAGGGCAGAAGGGCCAAGGGTGGGCAGTAAATGCGCCCCACCCCGCCAGCATCCCTGTGATTCCCGTGTGACTCTTGGACGCCGGATGCTGGTGGCCTCCCGGGACCGGGTAGCCACCGTTCACTTGTGTCCCCCCGCCGGTCTCCGAAGGCGACGCCGGGCCCCCCGGGGCAGTCTGTGTTCCGCGGCGGAGAGTGGCGCCGGCTCCGCCCGGGGCGGCTGCTCCCGACCTCGGCTGCTCCCCCCGCCCCCAGCTGGGAAGTGCCGGCGGAGCCAGCCCTGCTGCCGAAACACCCGGGAGAGCTCTGAGGAGCGACCGCGCTCTCTGAGCAGCCAGGGCTGCGAGGAAAGGGGCGGGGAGCGGTGAAAGGCGTCGTGAGTTCGCCTGGTGAATTTTACGCCTAAAATACGATTTCTCCAGGTGGCGGAATAAAACGGTGTCTCCTCACCTTCCCCCGAACGCCTCTGAGGCAGTGTGAGTCACGGCACAATCCGAGAACTGTATCTCGCAACAGCGTTTCACAAAGTTAGGGGAGCGTCGGCAGCGCTTCCTACGGGACGG